>NC_091336.1:3685703-3788203 GCF_038502225.1 Cherax quadricarinatus
ACTATCAGTACTATTGTTACCATCATTACGATTAGATCTGCCCTTACACATAGCTATGTGGTGTCTTCCCTTGTTACACTGATAACAATAGTGCAAGTTAGCACGGCAATCCCTTACATTATGATTTCCTAGACACCTGATACATCTAGCAAGCTCTTCCAATCTTTCCACTTTAACATCCCATGAATTATAGGCATTACAGTTCTTAGAGAAATGAGTACCGTTGCAGAAGATACAATCTCTCCTTTCTTTGCCTGACCTCTTATCAACTGGGCTACCCTTATTGTGGTACTTCCTCCTCTTGCTTGGAGGTGGAGAACCACTATAACTGGCACCTGTCACTTGATACATGCCTACGTAACCCCGTGTAGTAGGTGGCTTAGGATTATTGATATTAGGATAAGGTTTCCCTTTGTGGAACTTGGCAGGTGCACTGGGGTCTGTAGACGTGGTATTCCTAGAGGTAATGGGTTGGCTGATCTGCAGTTGGACAATTAGCTCTTGCAGTCCCACTCTTATTTCTTCCAACCTGAAGTAACCCTTGTGATATCTGTTAGATAACCACTCTATGGTCTTGTGGTTCAATTTATTCTGAATCAAGGCACTCAACAACCACTCTGCTCCCTCCAGATCATATTTATTACTCAAGGTCTTAAGAGTGCTTTCTAGTTTGATCCTAAATTGCTGTAAACTGTTGCGGTTGTGATCTGGAGTCTTCAAATTAGCCAAATTAGCCACTAGGTCCAGCCTACTTTGCTCCAAGTTACCGTAAGTGACCTCCAACAAGTCAACTGCCTCACTATAGGAGTCATCTACATTTGGGAATGCTTGTATGAGAACATGCGCATCTCCCCTTACTTGTCCCTTTAAATAGCATAATTTGGTAACACTTGCAAGATCACTCCTATCATGTACGACTGCTTTAAAGATAGACCAAAACTCCTCCCAGTGTTCTCCCGGATTAAACACAGGCATACATAATTCTGGGAGTTTTGGTAGATGTCTCTGACTTTCCTTACTAGGTTGACCAACAACATTGTTTACACCCTTTACCTTCTCCAAAGCCTTAGTTTTGCAGGACACAATGTTGTCCTCCACTTCATAATGTTGATCCAGCAGTCGCTCCCTTTCAGCATCATCTGCACAATTCTCTAGCAGCTCTTTTTCATAGTCTTTAAACCACAATCTATATGACTCATATCTATTTCCTAAGGCATCTAGGTGTAGCTTTAATTCATCAGGGTTTACCGTTTCTTGTTTCATTAACTCCATACACTTCTTGTATGATTTAGTAACATGACCCTTCCGAGCTTGTAGTGACGCTTTCTTTGCTTTGGCATCCATGGACTTGCCAGTTGCACTAACTTCCTCAGACCCAGCCATGGTTAGGGAATTAATAATCACCCATTATACTACTTAAGTAGACGCCTTATAAGAGTAATTCTTGCACTTTACTCTTGTATAAATCCTAGCCACCCATGTGCTAGCAATTTATTGGGCTAATTATCATCCATCACACGATCGATTAAACTTGTGCACCCTACACCGACTTCCTTCAATCAGTCACTTAATTATTAAGTAATTAATTAAATTAATTTTTTCACTGATTGCATCCGGTTCACGAAGGACCAGCGGGCAGATATGGAAAATTTCCTAGGGTGCTTAACTGTATGTTTACCGTAGTCACCCCGTGTAGACATGTGAGAAAACTTAACCACCCCTGGTCGCGGCAAGTGATTCCTTCGGCCTCACAATCTTATCCATATCTATCCGAGACCAGTATGGATTGGATAGCACCCACAAGTACGGTGCTACTAATTAATTGTGGACTGTATAGATTATATTAGTTGCTGAATGAGGGGGGGGGTAAGATACACATGGATACATCCATCAAGGAAAAGCATTTATACATAATCCCACCACTTACCAGCTGTTCTCCGGTGGTCACTTGATGTAGCTGGATCACTCATAACCTATCTAATTATAACATACCACAACTGGCCAGCCTAAGGTTGCTATAACTAGAAGGGTTACTTAACTGTGGGTGATTGATACTCCTTATTTCTTCCATTCACTACCTCAGTTTCGATGTCCTGCTACACCGATACGGTTCTCATTCCGGCAGGACGAGGTATCCGTCGGATCGTCCCGGTTAGAAGTCGTGATTCTATAAATCTCCATTATCCCCGTTACGAGAGTCACACGTTCACTCGGAGCAGGGCGCTCTATTCCACATCTCGCTTTCTCTTAAATCAATGTTATTAACACTGATTACATTACTATTCACAAGACGATTTAACGTCTCATAACTATTATACAAACTAGAGGTCACTCCATTAAGATCTGAGACCGATGAGTGATGATTAAACCAAGGGTAATTTTCCCCAGGACACAGTCCATTGTGACGCGTCAGTCACCCGGTCCTACTCTTATCACACTTTTACCATTCTATTATCGTGGTCCCGTAAATCACGTTCCCTCACTCTCCACCAGGAACAGTTACGACACTTCTTATTATGAAATGAGGCCTATATTAATCCTTAGGCCACCGTGAATGTCAATTTCGTGGTTCCATGTTTTCCCAGCTTCCTCACCACCATTCAAAACAATCCGCCTCTGCCTCCCCCGCATATCCGCGCATGCGCCAAGGGAACTCTTGGTTCTACTCCATTTTCAAATACATTTTGACTCATATCGGCACATAAAACACCTATTAGGCGCTATAGTTTCGGAAAATTAAAAATTTTCCACAGTGTACATTCCGTGGCAGGATGTACAATCAGGAATTAGATGTACTTGCCAAGGAGTCTTTAGGTTAGATTTTTTTTTTTTTATATTTTATTTAAAAACTTTACAGCTTGATATTAAATTAAGATATAAAATGGATACAGTAGGATCCTCAATCCTACACAACATACACTAGCCAATTATTAACAACACATTGTAATTGACATAAAAGAGGTTACCCATATACACACAAACTTTTCCATATAACATACTATGATAAACAAAATAAACTATAACTATATAAACTATATAAAATATAAACTATATACAACTTTCAGATTTGTATAGTTAACATACTATGACGGACATATGACAAAGGTTCACAACCTTCACAGGAGATAAACAGAGTAATAACCTTACATCCCAATCTCAGTTAAAAACAATCACATACTCTTCCCAAAAATTAACCCCTATACAATAAGAAGTACCTAAGCACATACATACGTGCCTCACTACAATCTCTTTTTAAGCATTGAAAAAAATCAAAATCAAATCAAATCAAATCAAATCAAATCAAATCAAAAACAAAATCAAAATCAAAATCAAAATCAAAATCAAAATCAAATCCTAAATCAAAATCAAATCCTAAGCCTCACACTTATACTAAATAAATATTAACAAATATTACTAAATATTAATACAGCCTCTTCCACCGGCTGAGCACATTATATAAAGTAAGAGACTAAACCATACTGTCCCATTACAAACTTTTAACGAGGCATTACAAATTTATGGAAGTCAATATCGTTCCATCTAGCAGCAACTGGATGAGCACATTATATAATGCTAAAATAAAGACAGTACACTCGCTAAAAACCCACAACACTAAACACAAACATAATTTAATAACCTCTCATCGCGATACAATTATCGCACATGATTTATGCCCAATAAAGGCTATAAACGCACACTCTACATAAGCCCTAAAGCTCTTCACGGTCTTAAAACTATAATCTTGACACCATTCACACTTAATTCATGAAGAAGGTCATGACGACCCTGACACATCAAACACAGAATTTTCCATTCAGGTACTACGTAATTACTTGATATCATCTTTGGTTTCTGTGCCCACTTGCATGCTACATACATGTATGCCACTCATCTACACCTTCATATACCCACATACACCTACACTCACACCCCTCCCCAGGAGGCGACCCCGCTGTGTCCCCCTGAAAACCCCCTTCCCGTATGTAATCCCCAACCCCCCCCCCTTACTCACTCAGCCCAAGTCGTAGATTGATGAGAAAACCTAACGTTAACATTCTATATCCTTCCGAAAAATCCTTCTCCCACCTCCTCCCATACAGTTCTCTATTACGACACATCGTACGATAAACCGTTACCGCTAGTACCCGCCTCCGCACCTCACAATTCCCCCTCCCCCTCATCACCCACGATATATATATATAATCCACTATTATATAATCCAAAGCTCGTATAACACTCTCATCGAACCCTCCCACATCTAGGCTTAGTGCCCCCCACCCCCTGTACTACCCTACTTAACCAATACCTAACACCCTCCAGTTCCCCACAAAAGTATACAGCATGGAACGCCGTCTCATCCTCCCCACAGATTCCACACCTTCCGCCCACAATTACCCCTCTGGTTCTTAAAACCTCCCCCGACGGTAGTATGCCATGCAAAAAACGATACATTACCTCCCTTACCCTAGGCTTTAACTTCAACCTGCTAAACCTATACCAAATACTCGTCCATGCGTACATGGGGAACAATCCCTCAACTGGTACAACAATCCTGTCTGCAAGCAGCTTACACAAAACCCCTACTCGAATTTTCCTGGGTTCTCTAACCAACATCAAAGCCCTCAAAATAGTTTCACATTCCCTCAACTCCACACCACCATACAACTTACCCAACCTATCATGTACTTTTCCCAGCTGCCCTCCACTCACACCTTCGCGCAAAACCTCCCATTTAAGAAACACACATTTAATCCTCCTCCTCAGATCCATCAACCCCAACCCACCCTGGCGCACAGGTAACATTACAACCTCTCTCCTCAGCCAATCGCACCTTGAACCCCACAAAAAGTTAAACACTCGTCTCAGAATTCCCACAATCGCCGTCCCTGTTAATGGGAACACGGCTGCTACGTGCCAAACCTTACTATACAATAATACGTTTATAACAATCACTCGTTGCACGAGAGTCAGATGATGAGGTCGCAATGCACCCAGACGCCCCTGAATCCTTTCCATTAATCTATTCGAGTTTTCCTCCCGAGCAGCTTCCAAATCACCCTTATAGGTGATACCACAAATTTTTAAAGACACCGTTTGTTTTCTCACAACGTTACATCTCCCCCCCCCCTCCACCCAATCACCCAACCCCATGATCATTGACTTCTCTCTATTTACCTGCATCCCTGTTGCATTTCCGAACTGTTGCACAACAGCATCCAAAACACCCAACGTCATCCCCTCCCAAACCAGGACTGTTGTATCGTCTACGTATCCTATTATTCCCGGCCACACTTTCCCTACCCCACCCCCCCCACCTCCACTCGTGTCACATACACAACGTTCAACCATTCTATAGAAGGGGTCCTGAATGCACGCAAACAACATTTGTGACATGGGACACCCCTGCCTAAGTCCCCTACCCATTACAATCCCCTCCCCCAAGCATCCATTAATCTGTACCCTCATCTTGGCACCATTGTACAACGTGGTTACCCAATTAACTATTTCATCCCCATAACCCTGCCTCCTAAGTATAGCTCCCAATGCTCCTCGTTCCACCCTGTCATAGGCCCCCTGCCAGTCTAAAGCCAACAACGCCGCCCTCCCTCCCCCCCCTTTTGACTCCACAAAACTTCTCAGTATTCCATGACCCTCAATCATCGACCTTCCAGGCAAACCATACTGCGTTTTCGAAACCACTCTCCCTACCACACATTTGAACCTATTACCCAAGACTTTAGCGAACAACTTATAATCAGCACATAACAGGGATATGGCACGGTACTCCTTGAGGGTGTGCTGCCCCTTACCCTTCGGGACCAACACTACAACTGCTGTTGCTTGCTTGTCCCCCATCACACCCTTCTCCTTCATCTGATTAAATAACCTACCCATGAAACCCCTTATCACCTCCCAATGTTGGAGATAAAATTCAGCCGGGAGACCGTCTATTCCCGGTGCTTTGCCTTTCCTCATTCCCCTTAAAGCCAACTCTATTTCCTCCTCTGTTATTACCCCCCCTAAAGCCTTTCTATCACTATTCCCTAAATTACACGTCACATACTCACACACCTTCTCTAAATCCACATTTTCCACCTTCCCACTTGTCCAATACCCTTCATACCATTTATCCGCATACACACACATTCCTTTTGTAGTTAGTATCTCCTGACCCATTCTATAACCCCCCGCCATCTCGTGTACCTCTAACCTCGGAATAGCTGTAACCTGCTGTCTTTGTTTTTGACGTCGCAACACACACGCCGATGGTTTATCACCCCAAAGCACCTCCTCTACCCCTGCCTGCACCCTTACCGCTTGAAACCTCTCATTTTGTAACTCCCTCAGTCTCCCCTTGACCTCGACAATTTCATCCATAGGATAGTTGCCCCCCACAGCCCCCTTCTCATAACAGCCCCTTAACCTGTCCTCCAGATAATTTGAAAGCCCATATTTAAAATCATTTATACGTTTGCCCACCCCCACATAATATTTCCTAATCCTTTCCTTGGCAACACAATCCCACCATTGTACGACATCTTCCACTCCCTGTGCCTCCTCACTAAGCTCCTTCCATAGGACAGAAAATCCCTCTAACCCCTCCTCATCACTCAATGCACTTATATTTAATTTCCAGTAACTCCTGTATATTTCTGCAAGCGCCTCCCACCCAACCTCCACCAACACTGCTCTATGATCTGACCATGCAACTTCAACAGTTTTGAAAGCTCTCACTACAACCCCGTGAGAAAGATACACTCTATCTAACCTCGCTGCATACCCTCTCCTAACAAATGTATGCTCTGTCTCCCACGCCCCCCCCTCGAATGCGTCTCTTAACCTAATATCCCTCAATAAATCTCGTAGGGCCACCGACACATAACCTGCCCCTTTTGGTTCCACATCAGCCCTCCTAATGACGCAGTTCCAATCACCTCCTACTATTGCCACCTCCGGTAATGCACGGAAAAAAAACACAAGGTCCTCGCACACAAACTCCTGCTTCACCTGTACATTATTCTCTGCAGGTGCATATACACTAATAAAAGCCACACGTTTTCCCATCCACAAACCATCTACGCGCAACACCCTTCCCCCTCCCCCCCCCCTCACTTCTCTGCAAAACAAACGGGCTCGCCTCCCTAATTAAGATACCCACCCCCCCTTTTAAACGGGCAGATGGCAGGGTTACCACCTGAAACCCCTCCATCTCCAACACCCTACCCTCCTTAAAATTGTGCTCCTGTAGGAACACAACATCCACTCTAAATTTATTCAGAAACTCTCGAAAACATTCTCTCTTTACACTATTACACAAACCATTAACGTTTACTGTCATACACCGGAGGCCTATTAGAGTTTCCACCCCTGCCTCCTCTCTTCACTCTTCCGATGGCCACCAGAACGTGTGGGACCACTTGTCACCTGCACACTTCCCTCTCTCCCCCCCCCCTTCTTTCGGTGCCTCCTGTCATGGCCACCACTACCTTCACCTTCTGCCCATATTTGCTTCCCAGTCCTCTGCGCCGGCGTTAGGACATCATCTGAATCCGATGCAGCGGCTCTCTTTCTTGTGACAGGCGCATCCTCCATGGCTTGGTCTGGGGATGCCTCACAATGTACCTCTACCTCCACTGTACACAGTGACAAAGATCTCGGTGACACCTCAGTCACGCTGTCACTCCCTTCGTCCGAATAGTTCTGTTGTTGATGCCCCACAGCCTTCACCTCATCTTCTACTACCCTGCCAGGAGCAGCCACCTCCTCAGGCGGTGACAAGGACTTCAAAACCTCGGCTAATTCCTCCTCAATTTCCAACACTTCCTCCTGTACTTTTTGCTCAACTCGATCCACTGGAAGTGTGTCTGGACCAGGTAACTGGTCAAGGGCCTCACCCTCTCCCCCAGCCTTATACGCCTCATCCACTATCTCGCTCCATAGACGACCACGCCCTCCTTCACGTCGTTGATCAACACCTGCTTCCCTGGTGTAGAAGCGGATGTCTCCGCCTCTGGGCCAGGAGCTCGTTGCCGCTTCCCACACTCCGCCGCTATGTGATCATATTCCCCACATAGTCGGCAGGTACGCCTTTGCCCCGCGTATGACACCATGACCTGTGTCCTGAATTCCTTTAGGTACACGTAAGACGGTATGGGGTGTCGCAATGACATTTTTAGGTTAAAAGTGCCCTCCGGCATACCTGTGTAGGCACCCGACACCCACTTACCATGCTGGGCCAAATGAACAGTTCCGTATTCCTCAAATACGTTTCTGATATCTGCCTCATCCGCCTCAAAGGGGACATTACGCAATTTAATCCATGTATAATGTCTGGATACATCGATCATCCTCACAAGCACAGCTGGTGTTGCATCAAGACTTACGTCCTGAAAACGGTTGACCAACGACTCGTAAACCGTTGCTGAGAGCAGTTTCATAAAGAATCTACGTGCTCCGTTCAATGCTACGCCGTACAACTCTCCATCCTGAATGCCATACGTGTCTCTGATTATTTTAGGTAGTAATACCTGGGCTGAGGCTGGCGTTATTGCCCCGCTGAGAAGTTCAACACCGACAGTGTTAATCCTGCGTCTGTAACTGCACGCCATGTTGACTAATAGTAGTTCTCCTGGTCTAACGACAGAGGCGCGACCAGCACCACCTCACACTACTGCTGTCAGGGAACTGAAGAGCGTTTGCGCAGGAGGTCTGCACGGCCCAATAGCGATGCAGACAATGCTTTAGGTTAGATTTAGTGTTCCAGGCATAATGTCATTACTTCAAGGATTGGAATGGTCATTGTTTACTGTACAGATTTGTGTATTTCAGATGTAATATGTTAATTGGAAAGTACATGTATTATGCAGAATTTTTCACCACTGTTTTCACTATGTAATTTGTCGTTTACTTTTATGTACTATGTATGTCTTTTAAATAAAATATAAAAATATATATATATATATATATTTTATTTAAAACATTTCAGTACATGGAATAATAAATAACACAGAAAACTAAACATCAACAGATATATATATAATAATAGATAGGTAGGACAAAACTTATCCAACCTTCACAATATTATTAATTTTGTGGTGAATTATTAGGCAATGGAAGGTTATTACATCTGTTGCCGGATAAGTCCTGTATTGTATTTATTTATTTGCTGTTATGTACTGTTTTAAATAAAATATAAAAAAAAATACATTCGTTCTTTATTCCTTTACAATTAATTCTTCTGAAATGTATTGCAAGAAAGATCATTGACTTACATCCATTGCCAGTCTGAACCTTTAAGTATAAATGCCTTCCATAGTGGAACAAACAGCTTTCCGAACCAAACAACAATGATGTCACACCACCTCTCTACTGGAAGGTTTACCACACAAAGTAACTCAGTCTGAACCAGACGATAGATAGTGACATCCAAGAATGCTTATTTTCCAGTCATGAAATTTTAACATGTAAACTTTATTACCCTAAAGGGTATTCAAAATTGGCCTTTTGCTTTTAGGATAGGAGACAGAAACACTTTGTAAAAATCAATTAAAAGAAATTTAAAGTCAATTTACAAAAGCTGCAAAATTTTATGTAAACTTTTTTAATATTTTTAAGATATTTGTTTGAAAAATATTTTCTCGAATAGTGTTATAATTTAAATTTTAATTTTAAAAGTACAATTAAAATTAACTTAAAAATGCTTATAGTTTATTTATAAATCTTGAAAATAAAGTAGTTATATTTTTGATGGTACATAATTCTAATATAATAATGTTAAGTATTTTTTTTTATATTTTATTTAAAACAATACAATACATTAAATAGATAAAAGAACACATTATCAGTTCTTACACAGAATTATAAATTTCATTATCAAAACACACAGACATTTAACTTTGTGCTGACACAAACTGTCCCTCATCCCCAATGCATTATATCCCATGCACCTATGTTGAGCAAGAACACGACTACATTACAATATGCATTGTTATTATTATTAACAAAGACGCACCAAGCCTACAATATGCATTTATTTTCCACTTTGTTATTTATATATTAATAATCCTTATACGTTTAATAGATTAACGTATTTTATTGAAAGTAATGCAAATACAAGATGATTATAAAACACAGAACAGATTAAACACAAGAATCCAACACAATGACACCTCAACCAGGTCGTCTAAATACATGCAAAAGAGTAATATTACATAGAACAATGTAACACTGCCAAGTCAAACACATACAGTGGTATTACACTCTCCAGACTTTGATTACACACATGGACACCATGCCCAGCCCTTCTAGGGTAGGGTAGGTGCCTGAGCCCGAGCCTTTAGCTCATAAGACTGTTATTCCCATTTGCTCCCTTGGGGCGGGGATGGCAGACCAGAGAGGCCTAGCTTGTGGCTAGGCCTGGGGACAGTTGGTCCCAAAGATGAGGAGGTACTTGTGCCTCCTCCCATGGGAGACTTAGGTCTCAGACACTCCCTAAAGAGGGAGCCAAGGCCGGGCCACCACTTGGAAAAGGCCCGGGCCGGGAGAATACCGGCTAATCTTTAATAATAATAATAATAATAATGATTACACACGATCGACACCATGCCTAACCCTTCTAGGGTAGGGTAGGTGCCTGAGCCCGAGCCTTTAGCTCATAAGACTGTCATTCCCATTAGCCCCCTTGTGGTGGGGATGGCAGACCAGAGAGGCCTAGCTTGTGGCTAGGCCTGGGGACAGTTGGTCCCAAAGATGAGGAGGTACTTGTGCCTCCTCCCATGGGAGACTTAGGTCTCAGACACTCCCTAAAGAGGGAGCCAAGGCCGGGCCACCACTTGGTAAAGGCCCGGGCCGGGAGAATACCGGCGAATATTTAATAATTTAATAATGATTACACACAAAAAGCCTGAGCTTGCTACCATCTGCAGCTCATAAGACTGCCATCCCCACGAGCCCATTTGAGGCGGGGTAGATGGCAGACCAGAGGCCTAGCTTCTCCCTACGAGCCCCGTGAGGGCAGGGAATGTGGCTAGGCCTGGGGACACTTGGTCCCAAAGATGAGGAGGTACTATACCTCCTCCCATGGGAGACTTAAGTCTCGAGACACTCCCCAGATAGGGAGCCAAGGCCGGGTCACCACTACTTGGAAAAGACCCGGGCCGGGAGAATACCGGCGAATAAAAAAAAAAAAAAAAAAAAAAAAAAAAAAAAAAAAAATTACACATCATACGCACAGGTTCATACACATTCGCCTGTTACATTATGCAAGGAGACGACCCCGTTTCTACCCCTGACAGCCCATCCTACATTAGCATTTACCATTCCTACCCTGCCCCTCCCAGCGAATTTACAAATTTAATAAATCCTCTAATGTTAGGTCTCTATATCCCTCTGTGAAAGCCCGCTCCCACCTTCTCCCATAAATTTCTCTGTTACAGCACAACGTTTTATAAAACGTAACTGCCAATACCCGCCTCTTCACCTCACTGACCCCTTTCCCCCTCATTCCCCACGTTATGTACACATAATCTACCATAATGTACTCCACAGCCCTAATAATACTCTCATCCATACCCCCCACGTCAAGACTTAATGCCCGCAGAACAGAAAAGTTTTTACCACTTATCCTATGCAGCACCCTTCTCAACCAACCCCTGACGCTCCCCATCCCCTCACAAAAATACACTACGTGGAACGCAGAATCCTCCCCTCCACATATTCCACAGACCCCCCCCCCATCAACCACCCATCTAGCCCGTAAAACCACT
Organism: Cherax quadricarinatus; assembly: GCF_038502225.1. Classification (NCBI taxonomy): domain Eukaryota; kingdom Metazoa; phylum Arthropoda; class Malacostraca; order Decapoda; family Parastacidae; genus Cherax; species Cherax quadricarinatus. The sequence goes on from NC_091336.1 coordinate 3,697,469, forward strand.
CCCGATGGTAAAATCCCATGCATAAAACGATACATCACCTCACGCCCACGGGGTTGTAACCTTAACCTACTGAACCTTCTCCATATACTTCCCCAGTCATACATGGGGAAAATCCCCTCCACCGGTGCCACAACCCTCTCCACTAACATCCTACACAGCCTACTTATTTTTACCTTACCCAGATCCCTAACCAACACCACTGCCCTCAAAATAGTTTCACACTCACGCAACTCTATCCCAGAAAACATGTGTTGCAATCTACTGTGTATCTTAACCAACCCTCCCCCCACCCACACCCTCCCTCATCACCTCCCTTTTAATGAAGATACATTTGACCCTCCGCTTTAAATTCATTAAACCCAACCCCCCGTGACGCACAGGTAACATTACCACATCCCTTTTAAGCCAATCACAGCCTGAACCCCACAAAAATTTAAAAACCCCTCTAAGTATATTTGCAATTGCCGACCCAGTTAAAGGGAACATGGCTGCCATGTGCCAAACCTTACTATACAATAAGATGTTAATTACAATGGCATGCTGCACAAGGGTCAAATGATAGGGCCGCAATGCTCCCAAGCGACCCCGAATCCTGTCTACCAACCTGACCGAGTTGTCCGCACGTGCAACATCGAGATCATCTGCATAGATAATACCACAAATTTTTAATGACATCACCCGCTTCGTCACAACTGCACTACCCCACTCAACCCTCCCCACCCAAGCTCCTAACCCCATGACCATGGACTTCTCTGAATTCACTCTCATACCAGTTGCACGTGCGAACGTGTCGACTACCCCATCTAAGGCGTTCAATGACATCCCCTCCCTAACCAGAACAGTAGTATCATCTACATACCCTATTAGAACTGGCCAAACCCTCCCCACTCCACTCCCTTCCCCCTCACTAATGCCCATTTGGTGCTCCACCATTCTATAAAAGGGGTCCTGTATGCACGCAAATAAAAGCTGTGACATAGGACACCCCTGTCTAAGTCCCCTACCCATTACAATCCTCCCCCCTAATCTTCCATTAATCTGTACTCTCGCCATTGCCCCTTGATATAACGCATCTACCCATCCCACTATTTCTTCCCCAAAACCCTGTCTCCTAAGGATAGCTCTCAATGCTTCTCGCTCCACTCTATCATATGCTCCTTGCCAGTCTAGTGCAACCAAACCCCCCCCCCATTCCCCCCTTTTTCTTCCACGAAATTCCTTAGTAACCCATGCCCCACCCCCATAGACCTACCTGGCAACCCAAACTGGGTTTCCGACACAACCCGCCCTACAACACACTTAATCCTATTTCCTAAAATCTTAGCAAACAACTTATAATCCGCACATAACAACGATATTGCCCGGTAGTCCCGAAGCGAATGCTGTCCCTTACCCTTCGGCACCAAGACAACTACAGCTGTTGCCTGCTTGTCTCCCAACGTGCCCCTCTTCTTCATCATGTTTAATAACCTCACCAAAAAACCCTTTATTAGCTCCCAATGCTGTTGATAAAACTCTGTCGGTAGTCCATCGATTCCCGGCGCTTTGCCCTTGCGCATGTCACTTAAAGCTCTCCATATTTCCTCCTCAGTTATTTCCCCACCCAGTGCTTCCCTATCACTGTTTCCCAACCGACATGTCACACTTCCACACACCTGTTCTAAATCCCCAACTCCTACCCCTTCCTCTTGCCAATACTTCTCATACCACTTATCTGCAAACAACCCCATCCCATCTGTAGTGTGGATAACCTGACCCACCCTATACCCTCCCACCGACTCATGAACCTCCAACCATGGAATAGCTGTTGCCTGCTGACGTTGTTTTTGCCTGCGCAACACACACGACGACGGCCTATCTCCCCATAACACCTCCTCCACCCCCGCCATTACTCTCACCGCTTGGAACCGCTCGTCCTGGATTTCCCGCAACCTCTCTTTAAGGACCATAATGTTGTCCATAGGATAGGTACCTTCCACCGCTCCCTTTACATAACAACCCCTTAACCTGTCCTCCAAATAATTAAGAAGCCCAAATTTTAAAGAATTGATCCTTTTCCCTTCCCGCACATAATAATGCCAAATCCGTTCCTTAGCCACACCATCCCACCACGTTACCACGTCCTCGACCCCTTTTACCTCCTCAGTTAACCCCTCCCACAGCACTGTGAAACCCACCAACCCCTCCTCATCTTCCAACACACTCGTATTTAATTTCCAGTATCCCCTAGAGATACTAGCTAGTGAATCCCACTCGACCTCTGCTACTACCGCCCGATGATCGGAAAAAGCTACTTCAATAGTACGGACAGACTTTGACAATACCTTGTGAGATATGTACAACCTATCTAACCTAGCTGCATAACCTCTCCTCACGAAAGTATGCTCCACCTCCCACGCGCCCCCACCTACCACATCCCTCAACTGAACATCCACCAAGAGATTATGTAAGACTGCCAACGTGTGCCCCGCCCCACGTGGTTCCACATCAGCTCTCCTGATAACACAATTCCAGTCCCCACCAACGATGGCCACAGCAGGTAAACCACGGAAGGCGAAAACTAGTTCATCACACACAAAATCCCTCTTTACTTTCATATCATTTTCAGCTGGTGCATACACACTTACAAAGGTTACCCTCTGCCCCATCCACCACCCATCCACACGCAACACCCTCCCCCCCCTCCCCCCTCACATCGTTGCAACACAAACGGGCTCGCCTCCTTTATCAATAAACCCACACCACCTTTCGAACGTGCAGATGGCAGAGTCAAAACCTTATACCCTGCCACCTCTAGCACTCTTCCCTCCCTGAAATTATGCTCCTGTAGAAATACGACGTCCACTCTATATCGACGTAAGAGCATATGAAAACATTCCCTCTTCACCCCAGTATACAGTCCATTCACATTCACAGTCATACACCTAAGGCCTTCCTAAAGCTTCCAACCCTTCCTCCTCTCAACCTTCCCAGGGCCTCCTGCCCCAGGGTCAACACATGATTTCTCACCATCCACCCCACCCCCCTTCTTCCGATGCCGCTTATCCTGGCTATCTCGATAATATGCATCCTTCCTCCCAGACCTCTGCGCTGGCATCAGGACGTCATCTGAGTCTGACGCTGCCGCCCTCTTCCTCGTGACGCCCTCCACCGCCATGCTGTCTTCCGACGATTCCTCATAGTGAACGTCAACCGCTACTGTGTCATGTTGCACAGAGCACGGTGACTCCTCTCTGTGCCTGCTGATTTCCTCCTTCCTTCTTGTGCCTGTCCCGACACTCTCTCCTTGCAACTCAGGAACCATCTCTCGGACTAAGCCATCATCCTCCCCAGAAGGAGGTAAAGTTTTCAATACCTCGTCGAGCTCCTCCTCCAGCTCCCGCACCTCCTGCTGGATTAGCACTTCCTTCCCTGTCACCGGCAAGGTGGCCATTTCTGGCTCCACACAACTCATGCCTCGCCCATCATGCACCACAAGGGAATCCTCAACAATTTCACTCCACAGACGGCCATCTCCTCGGTTTCCCTTGGAACTCTCCACTACGGCATCCACACCTGTAACTGGTGCTTCACCAGTCTGCGCCGTCCCCCTCCACTGTCGCCCACACGTCGCTGCCATGTGATCGTACTCCCCACACAGCCTGCATGTACGTCACTGCCCAGCATAAGACACTAGAATTTGGGTCCAAAACTCCGTCATCACGACGTAGGACGGGATCGGATGCCTCAGAGTCATTTTGAGGGAGAAAGTGCCCTCCAGACGTCCCATGTACGCACCTGCCGCCCACTTGCCTTGGGTTGCCAGATGCACGGTACCATAAGCTGCAAACACGTTCCTTAAGTCCTCCTCGTCAGCCTCGAAGGAGACGTTGCGCAACTTCACCCACGTATAGTGGCGAGAGACGTCTATGAGACGCACCCTGACAGCTGGGGTTGCATCTATACTCACATGCTCAAATTTCTTCACCAACGACTCATACACAGCCGTCGAATTTAACTTGACGAAGATGCGATAGGCCCCATTCAGGGCCACACCATATACCTCATCATCCTGTACTCCGTACATCTCTCTGATGATTGTCAGAAGTAACACCTGCACCGTAGAGGGGGAAATCGCCCCACGAAGCAGCTCAACGCCGACAGTGTTCACCCTACGCCGGATACTCAGTGCCATGTTGTTGCTATGAGAGCTCTCCTGACAAAACAGCAGAGGGGTGCAGAGCACAACCACACTCCACCACAGTCAGGCAGCTAATGAGGTGCAATACTAGTGAGGTACCATTTCAATGTTCACTAGTGGTAGTAGTAGTAGTAGTAGTAGTAGTGACAAAAGCCATCGAGGTTCTACGATGTAAAGTCAATCAGGACCTTAATCTTCCTCTACCTCCCAGAGATTTTGTTGACCTAATTGAACTCTGTGTTAATTTCAACTGTTTTTCTTTCAATAACAAGCTCTACAAACAAACCTACGGCATGGGAATGGGGTCCCCCATCAGTGCCGTCCTAGCCAACTTATACATGGAACACCTAGAGTCCGAACACTTCGCAAACATCATCCCTTCAAGCGTCGCTTGGTTACGTTATGTGGACGACGTCCTCGTAATAACTCCCTCATTCGCTGCCTGACCACAGTCGAGTGCGGTTGTGCTCTGCACCCCTCTGCTGTTTGTAGGCGAGCTCCCTTGTCAGTTACCTGGCTGCAGCGGTGTGAAGTGGTGTTGTCACGCCTCTGTTAACAATATAGGTGCACCGTGATTGTCAAGATGGCGGTTAGTCTGAGACGCCGGATAAATACTGTAGGCATTGAGCTACTTAAAGGAACGATAACGCCTAGTTCTGTGCAAGTCTTATTGCCAAAGATCATCCGGGAGACATATGGCATACAAGATAGTGACTTGTATGGTGTAGCATTAAACGGAGGCCAAAGAATTTTCGTCAAACTGCTATCAGCTACGGTTTATGAATCGTTAGTCACCAGGTTTCAGGACGTAAGTCTTAGCGTCACACCAGCTGTCATTGTAAGAATGATAGATGTTTCACGTCATTATACGTGGATCAAGTTATGCAACGTTCCCTTTGAGGCGGACGAGGCGGATATAAGGAAAGTTTTTGAGACGTATGGGATGGTGCATTATGCTCAACATGGTACGTGGGCGGCAGGTGCCTATGCTGATTTTCCAGAGGGTTCTTTCAACCTCAAAATGACTTTGAGGCACCCAATACCGTCCTATGTGTATCTACAAGATTTCAGGACGCAGGTAATGGTAATGTACCCAGGACAACGACGTACATGCCGTCTGTGTGGTGTGTGTCAGCGTGCTTCGTTGTGCTCCGGGTTTTCTCGTGTTTTCACGGTCGCTCTTACGTGCTAGAACTTTAATTTGTGTCATCAATCCTATACGATACATCCCTCTAGCGCCTGGAACCAATCTTGGGTGGAAAACATTATATACTGAGTCAAAAAAGGAGAATTAGTGTGCACTACCTAGCAGAGTTTACTACCAGAGGGGAATCATAGGCCTGGGTGCCGTGTGAAAAAATAATAATAATTGAACTTTTCTTGTCAGAGGAAAGAAAGTCTCCCTGATAGCATTGTGTATACATAGTGTTATAGTGTATACTACAGTGGCTCCCTAGTATATAGATGATAAAGGCTAAAGTATCATTTGAAAACACGTGAATTTGTAAATGAAGTGATAAGCCTATAGAGGCAGGTACCAGAAGTCGCCAGAAACTTACCACAGGTCAGCTGTTTTTAATAATCTTCCTGGCCTGCTAGTGTACTCGCATATAATCTAGTGATACCAGTGAATAGCAGAATACAGTGTTGTAGTAGCAACTAACCAGTATTATAATGGTACTTAGTGGAGTGGAGTGACTTTCATTAGTTTCTTTTTCTTGAAATACCAGATGTTACTGTGAATTTCATATAACCTGTAGTTACCAGCGGTCGCAATATACACAACGAGAAGCAATTATTACTACAGAAAAAGCGTCCCTCCTCCAAAATTTCCACCAGTCAACTATAGTGATAATATAGCATTTATTATGGTGGAGGCCAAAAAGAAAAACTAGAAAAGCTAGATACAGCGATTGATAAACAAGGGTTGAGGCTCGACCGTTCGTCACTGTAGGAGTTTCCAGCAGTCACCGGTTTCTTCAACACGCAAGTTATACTTTTGTATCAATCAAATAACATATTACTCGGGTAGAATTTTCCAGTAGATCCTTCATGTGTGGAGGTTGGGTGGGGGACGCTCGCGAACATATATAGAAGCTATTGGAAATTAAATATAAGTGTGTTAGGTGATGAGGAGGGGTTGGAGGGGTTTTCAGTCCTATGGAGGGAGCTTAGTGTGGAAGAACAGGGAGTGGATGACATTGTGACATGGTGGGATAGTGTTGCAAAGGAAAGGATTAGAAAGTTTTATGTGAGAGAAGGAAAACGTATTAATAATTTAAAATATGGACTGGCTAACTATTTAGAGGATAGGTTAAGAGGTTGCTATGGGTGGGGGGTGGGTGGGAATAATTTTCCTATGGATGAAATAGCTGAAATAAAGGGGAGGTTGAGGGTGTTGCAAAATGAAAGGTTTCAAGCTGTAAGGGTGCAGGCAGGGGTGGAAGAAGTGCTTTGGGGCGACAAGCCGTCAGCGTGTGTTTTGCGGCATCAAAAGCAAAGGCAGGCGGTGATGTAAACATCCAGCTATCCCATGTTTAGAGGTAACGGAGATGGTTGGGAATTATAGAGCAGGGGAGGAGATACGAACCATGAAGGGGATGTGTGCGTATGTGGAGGCTTGGTACGAGAAGTACTGGAACAGTGGGGGGGTGGGTGACATGGCGTTGGACAAGGTGTGTACGTATGTGACGTGTAATTTAGGAAATAGTGATAGAAAGGCTTTAGGTGGGCCTATTACGGCAGAGGAAATAGAGAATGCGTTAAGGGGAATGAGGAAGGGGAAAGTGCCGGGTATTGATGGTCTCCCGGTAGACTTTTTTTTTTTTTTTTTTTTTTTATATTTTATTTAAAGCTCAGGTACAAAAATATATGAGTACATAATCAATATATAACAAGATACAGGCAGTGAACAATAATCAACTATGACTACACAAATACTGAAGAAGCACATATATAATGACAGAACTGGCTGCACTCAAATCAAACACTGCTTGTACATACTGTGCTTCACATGACAAGGTGGTCATATTAAAAACAATAGAACCTACCCAGTAATGCTTACACTCCCCCCCCCTCCCATGAAAACATGCCACTTTCACCATAGATACAGTGACAAATCTCTTATACTTATACATTTGTAAAAGCATTAAAAATTTCAATGACAATATATATAAACACAATCCAGCCAGCTAAACGGCTGACACTATAATACAAGGAAAGTCTGAACCTGATGGCTCACATCCACCATAGAACACAATCCACCCTACCCTCATATACCCTATGGTAATAATTAATATCGTTCACGGTAGTGGATTTAAGACACTACCGCTGACACTTCAACCCATCCTCCCACATGCCTATTAACTGTCTGCCGTCACCACTCATAACCACCAACAGTCACTGATGGTAATTAGCGTCCTGTAATATATATCACCCTAAAAACAAGCTATATACATAAACCTACCACAATAATAAATAAATTTACACATTATTCCCTCCTGCAGACAGATTATTTACACTGTCGGAGATAATCTATACATCACATCCTACAGAGAATGGACAACATTAGACATCTAAAATAATATGACAAGTGTTTCACATGACCTGCTATTGCAGAGATTACTTACACTCCTACCCCCCCCCTTCCCAAGTGAAAACTGTCCAGTTTCACCTGGCTATACACAAGATCAAAAACTCATTCACTTGAACATATATAATGAAAATGTGAAAAAACATCTGTAACAATTATATAAGCAAAAACACCCCAGGCAAAATCTTACATTATATACAATACCAAAACGTTCCACTAGTTAAAAAACAGGTATGAATGCCTCATTATTATGACAAGTTACATTGCTCATATATAGGTAGACATGTATAATTACAGGTTAAAATATTCTTATATACTAACATGCTTATGTACATCCTTACAAAACATGAAGGAATCCTTAGATAAATTATAATCATCGGTGTTCACAATAACACCAAGACACATTACATTGAATATCACATTGAATATCACCTCAACATCCTTTCCTCACACAATGCCACACACACTCACACAATCGACCTCTGCAACACACACAACCCCCCCCCCTCCTGGGAAGGCCAGCCCGTTCATGCCCCTGACCGCTTATAAAGACCATAAATCCCTCAAAAGAAAGTCCCTGTAGCCCTCCGAGAAATCCCTCTCCCACCTCCTACCATATATTTCCCTGTTGCGACACTTTGTTCTATAAAAGGATGCTGCTATGGCCATCCTACGTTCCTCCGCCCCTTTGTCTCTCATTGCCCATGATATATACACAAAATCAACCACTAAGTAAGCCACTGCCCTTTGAACCTTTACCCCAACCCCACCTACATCTAAACTGAGCGCTCTCAAAACCAACAACCCTTTCCCCCCCACATACAGGATTACCTTCCCTAACCATTCCTGCACAACCCCTAGGCTTTCACAAAAATAAACTACATGAAAAGCTGATTCATCTACCCCACAAACCTGACACTCCCCACCCTCCCTTATTCGCCTATTTCGTAAAACAACCCCAGACGGCAATATTCCGTGAAGAAACGTATACATTACCTCCCTCACGCGTGGCCGGATGCGTAACCCTTTTAATCGACCCCAAATGTCTTCCCATGCGTACATCGGGTACACTCCTTCCGTTGCCACTACCACCCTAGGCCATATCTTCCTCTCCATGGACCCTACCCGCATGTTTCTCGGATCTCTGACCATCATCAATAGACGCAACAACTCCTCACCATCTCTCAAATCTTGTCCCTTCCACCATCTCTGAAGATCTCCCTGCAGCATCCCCAACCCTCCACTCCCCTCCCCCCGAGCCCTTACCAACCCATGTTTCACATATACACACTTCAACCTTCTTTCCAAATGAATTAACCCCAGCCTTCCCAAGGCCACCTGAAGTGTTACCACCTCCCTTTTCAACCAATCGCATCCCGAACCCCAGATAAAATGGAAAACTCTGCTCAACAATCTCCGAACATCCCCATACACCAACGGGTACAAAGCTGCCACATTCCATATTTTGCTGTACAAAAGCACATTGACCACAATGACCCTCTGGTGTAGCGTAAGATGTGTCGGCCTCAATCCTGACAATCTTCCCAATACCCTATCTACCACACCCTTTGAATTATTCTCCCTCGCCATCTGAGCATTACCCATATACACAACTCCACAAATTTTCACCCGGTCCACGACACACCACCTTACCCCCCCCACCCCCGCCCTCCCACCCATCCCATTCACCCAATCTCATGAGCTTTGATTTATGCACATTCACTGCCATACCTGTTGCCATCCCAAAAACATCTATAACTCTCTCCAGACCCTCCAATGCCTCCCTCCCACTCACTAGGACAGTTGTGTCATCAACATAACCTATGATACCGGGACTCCCACCTCGTATGTCCTCCCTTACCCTCTCCTGTATGCACCTTTCCACTGCCCTATAAAACAGATTCTGTAAACATGCAAATAAAATTTGTGACAACGGGCAACCCTGCCTCAATCCCCTGCCCATTTCCATATGCAACCCCACCCTCCCATTAATCTGTACACACATCTCAGCTCCCAGATATAAAGTACGTGCCCAATTCACAATGTCCTCCCCGAACCCCTGCCGCTCCATGATTATCCACAGAGCCTCCCTCTCGACACTGTCATATGCCGTTCTCCAATCCAACGCCAATACCCCTCGTTCCCCCTCTTGTGGACCCTCAATAAACCTAATAACCCCATGCCCCTCATACATTGATCTCCCCGGAATCCCATATTGACCCCTCACTATTACCTTTCCAATGACCTTCTTTATACGATTTCCCAAAATTTTTTGCAAAAAGTTTGTAGTCTGCACACATGAGTGATATCATCCGGTAATCTCTCACTGTGCACTGACTTTCACCCTTTGGCACCAAAACTACAAGCACTGTGGCCTGCAAAGGTCCCAACGCACCCCTCTCTTTTATGATATTAAATAATTGCACCAAAAAATCTTTTAATACTCCCCAATGCTGTATGTAAAACTCCGCAGGCAGCCCATCTATCCCCGGCGCCTTACATCTGCTCATACTCATTAAAGCCATCCACACCTCTTCCTCCACAATAGGCCCCTGTAACTGTTCCCTGTCATCCCTGTCCAGCACATGCCGCACCCATCCCCCTGTCTCTCTTAAAGCCCCCTCTCTCACACCCACACTCCTCATATATGCACTAAGCCAAGCATCAACATACCCTCCCATCCCCTCCGTCGTCACCAAATCTTGTCCCTCCCTATACCCCTCGATGTCCTCAAGAACTCTCAAACCCGCCATTTCCATTGCAACGCACCGGCACCCCTGCCCTCGCAGGACACACACCGATGGTCTATCACCCCACATGACCTCCTCCTACCCCCCTAAAACCCTTGCCACATCAAACCTCTCGTTTTGCACTTCCATTAGGTGTTCCTTCACTCCCTCTATGTCAGCCACTGGGGCTCCCATCCCCCCCTTCCTCTCTCATAATACTCCCTTAACTGCCCCTCAAGATACCTAATAAGCCCATAAGCCAACTGATTCTCGTGTTGTCCCTGTCGGACATAGAACTCTCGAATCCTCGTCTTCGCCGTCACATCCCACCATCTCAACACATCCCCATTGACTTCCATCCCCTCCCATAAGCCTTTCCACCATTGTGCAAATAGAACCCTCCCCTCAACATCTTGAAGCAACCGAACATTCAATTTCCAATAACTCTTATACCTGTTCAGCCGACCCTCCCATCCCAAATCCACCAAAACACCTCTATGATCAAAAAAAAAAGACATCCAAAACCCTTACACTCCGCACCACTGCTTTCCTTGTCACGTATATCCTGTCCAGCCATGCAGCATACCCCTGCCTCACAAAGGTGTGCTGCACCTCCCACGCCGCCCCCCCTCCACATCCACCAACCCCACCCCGGTTAACAGGTCCCTCAGAACGCCAGAACAATATCCTGCTCCCCTAGGTTCCACATCCTTGCGGCCTATAACGCAATTCCAGTCCCCTCCCACCACAGCTAATGCTGGAAGCGACCTTAAGTGATACACCAACACTTCATGTACAAACTCATTCTTCACTCGACTGTCCCCCTCCGCCGGACCATAAACACAAACAAAAGACATCTTATCTCTTCCCCATGTATCATCCACTCTTATAACTCTCCCCTCCCCCCTCCTCACAATGATGTACAGTAAATGGGCTAGCCTCCCTCACCAAAATAGCCACTCCTCCTTTCAATCTCGTTGAGTGTGCCGCATATACAGTATACCCCTCAATCATCAACATACAACCCAGCTTGTGGTTGTGCTCTTGCACAAACACTACATCTACACCATACCTAATGAGCATCTCATGAAACCACTTCCTAGAATTTCTCAGACCATTAACATTTACAGAGAGACTCTTGAATTTGTCAATGGAGGTTTTCCTTTACGTACTGCACCACCTTTATCCCCCTTCCCCTTTATACGCCCTTGATCTTCAATCACCATTCTGTGATCTGCTTTCACATGCCCCTTGCCCCTGGACCCCCCAGGTCCATGCTCAACCACTTCAGCCCAAACCTTTTTGCCTGAACGCTGTGCGGAGTGAGCACATTGTCCACGTCCGAGGGCACTGCTCTCTCTTCCGTGACCCCACCTCCACCCGGAAGCCATCCCCATGCACTTCCGCCACCACCATGTCAATTTGCAACCCAGCCTCAACCTGGGTCTCTGACATGCCTCCCCCCCTCTCACCACCTGGAACCCCAGCAGTATCCAGGGCACCCACAAGCCCCTCAACTGTGACCTCTCCTGGGGTCCCTAACAGGTCGTGGAGAACTAAATCAATGGTAGCCTCCACGGCCCTGTCCTCACCAAGCGACACCACATCTCTGGTCTCCGGTGCCTGCCCGGCAACGCATGACTCTCTCGGAAGAGTTACACACTCTTCCTCCCTCAAGGCCTCCTCGACCTCCACACTCCGAGCCTTGTTCAAGGAAACCGACTCAGGTCGAGCCAAATTCAACGTCTCAAGGTCCTCTGATGCCTCCTTATGCTGCTCCTTCGCCTGTATAGTCATTTCTGATAAGCTGTTCCCTAACCTTAAAGAAACTCATTCCTCTGCTATACTTTCAGACTACTTGGGCCGTACAGACACTTTTGCTACCATCCGTTATTACATTAGGTCTAAATGGTTCACAGGTTGGTCTGAAGCTGTACTAGCTCCCATCACTTCTTGCTCCATACTAATAGGTAATGTAAAAGGTGCCATTCTTCCTTCTGAGGTTGACCATTCATCACCAAAAATGGACATCAGTTTTTCAGCTCCTCTTCCTGTAGAGTCAGAGAAGCCCCTCGAAAGTTCAGATGAGGCAATGTCTCGGGATATTCATGTGGGGTTAGAAACCAGTGATACTACTCTCGAAAGCGAGATAGTAGAATCACCAGTTCACTTGTTAGATGAAAGTGAGGATATCACCTCCGATACTATAAATGTATTGACTAGGGCTCAGACCAAAGCCCAGGCTTCTCCTACTGTCCATCCTTTGATTTTCCCTGACTTTAAGCCTTTAGATATATTGAAGGACTCCTTTGTCAATTTACAACGTAACTGCCATTCTCTTCAGAATTGCCATAATGCAGCTAGACAAAATCAAGTCATCTAAAGAAAAAACTTTTCATATAAATTTGAATATATAGAAGGTATCTTGTATAAATCAGTATTCAAATTAAATTCAGATGAGATAGACTATTCCATCTTAGTTGTTCCAAGTCAATGCAGAGAGACTGTTCTTAAAATGACTCATGACCTACCAATGGCCGGACATTTCTCGCATTGTAAAACCTTAAAATTAGGGAAACCTATTTTTGGCCCAAAATGTCCTCAGATATCACTACCTATTGTCGATCGTGTAAAGTTTGCCAACTGTCATCCTCCCGAGGTACCAGGCGAGTACCTATGGTCAAAATGCCAATCTTTACGGTACCGTTTGAAAGAGTAGCTATTGACATCGTTGGTCCTTTATCACCACTTTCATCTGGGGGACATAGATATATTAACATTAGTTGATTATGCTTCGAGTTTCCCTGAAGCCATACCCTTAAAGATCATAACTACTACAGAGGTGGCTGAAGCCCTTTTGTCCATCTTCTCCAGAGTGGGCATTCCTAGAGAAATTTTGTCTAACCATAGGACACAATTCACATCTGACTTAATGCAACATCTCTACCAACTTCTGGGAGTGAAGCCTCTCTACACCACACCCTATCATCCCAGCTGTAATGTGAGGATTGAGCGCCAGCATTCGGTTCTCAAGTCCATTTTACGGAAACTTTGCTCCCTTAAACCTAAGGAGTGGCATCGTTACCTACCCTGTGCTTTGTTTGCCATGAGGGAAGTTCCCAGTGACTCTTTGGGGTTTTCACCTTTTGAACTTCTCTATGGTAGACAGGCCAGAGGTCCATTGTCCATCCTTCATGACTTGTGGACTAATGAGGACGTGAATGCTGAGGTTCAGTCTTCTTATCAGTTTCTCCTTGACCTTAGATCCAAACTTGAGGAGACCTCTGACATAGTTTCGAGAAACTTAAGCTTGTCAATGGACCAGTACAAAACCTATTTTGATTCCAAATGTCAGAGAAGTTTTAAAGAAGGGAATGAAGTTTTAGTACTTTTGCCTATCAAGTCAAATAAATTATTTGTAGCATGGAAAGGTCCATATAAGGTATTAAAAATTTGTGGGAACGTTGATTACCTCATAGAAGTCAAGGGGAAACCTAAGCTTTATCATATCAACATCCTTAAGAAATATTACCGAAGAAATTCGGTTAACTGGCTGAATAACTTTGATTTAGTTTTTCCACACAAACTTGATAAGACAACTGAGGAGTGTAAGGTGCGCGTAATTGACACCTCTAACGTAGACTATGACAGAGAACTACATGACTTGGTGACTCTTGACCACTCGGGTGCAACAAACATTAATATTAATGAGTCTTTGGATGACCATAAGAAACATGAACTACTTCAATGAGTGAGTAACTTCTCAGAAGTTTTTACTGATATTCAAGGTGTCACCTCCACGGTAGTCCATAAGATTGACTTAGTCACGGACAATCCTATCAAACGGAAATTATACCCAGTTCCAGTTCACCTTAGGGATGCATTTGACCGAGAGGTAGACAAATTATTAAAACTAAAGAGCATTGAACCTTCAGTATCTGCATATTGCTCACCAGTAGTCATGGTTAAGGAGGAGGATAATTCATATAGACTTGCTATTGACTTCAGAGGCCTTAATGCTATAATTCGGTGGGATGCTGAGCCTATGCCCTTAATAGATAGCGATCTACACAAATTTTATGACTCTTCCTTCTTTTCAGAGATTGATATTGCGCAGGCATATCATCAAGTAATGTTAGATCCTTCTTCTAAGCAGTACACCACTTTTCCTACCCACCAAGGACTGATGCAGTATAGAACTATGCCCTTCGGTTTGTTAACTGCCTGTGCTACCTACGTGAGACTGATGAGAAAGGTCTTGGGTAATATGCCAAATGTTTCAGTTTATTTTGATAACATTTACGTAATGACATCCACGTGGGGCGAGCATATCCAAACATTAACATCAGTTTTGCGTAGGTTACGCTCACATGGCCTCACTGCCAACCCAAAGAATTGCTTCCTTGGGTATAAGAAGATTAGATATCTCGGACTTATTCTTTCTAATAGCTCTTTGCAGCCTCTCCCCAGTAAGATCGAAGCTTTATTAGAGTTTAAATTCCCCAAAACCAAGAAGCTCATGTGTAGCTTTCTTGGTTCTGTAAATTTTTATGCATGGTTTATCCCGAACCTCACTGATCTTACAGGCATCTTATCTGACTACCTTAAAATGTCTGTGAAGGAACCTCTTGAACTTTCCGACATAGCTCGAGAAAAGTTTAATGAGATTAAGGACATCTCTAAAGACCCTGTACTCAAAATTCCAGATATTAATAAGCCGTTTTGTTTAAGGACTGATGCCTCCAATACCGGCTTAGGTGCAGTGTTACTACAGTACCATGATGATACTCCCTTCCCTGTATGCTTCCTAAGCCAGAAACTTTTTCCTGCAGAAACGAGATACTCCACCATAGAAAAGGAATGTTTGGCCCTTGTGTGGGGTATCTCCAAACTTAAACTTTATTTACTGGGAAAAGAATTTATTTTAGAGACGGATCACAAACCTTTGATATACCTAGAAACTTTTTTTTTTTTAATATTTTATTTAAAACTTCATGTACAAATATTTATAGGTACATATATTAATATGTAACACTGACACTGATGATGAGCAATAACATTCACTATGCAATCTACTGAATAAGCACATACATAAGGCCCTTAAAATAAACTTAACACAACCTACAGACTGCCGTACGTACATTGTTTCACAAGTACACAAGGGTTCATAGATATAATGGTACCTACCCATTATTACTTACAGTCCCCTCTCCCCACCAATGAATACAGTCCACATTCCCTTGTTCACTTAAAATTAAAAAAAAAATGAACAAGGACAACATCAATAAAACAATATATAAACACAAAACAATCCAGGCAACATCTGACAGTCTACTATATACAAGTTTTTAAAACATATCACAATTTAAGAAGGAATAAAGGTATAATAACAAAGGCCACAAAATGGCTATAAATAAAACTCCTAAAATTACAACCTCAACACAATAATGCACCAAGCTTAATGACAATCACCCGTAATACAACTCGCAACAAATTACACCAGACCTACAATATGCCTTATTAAGAAACCTGTGCTGCAACACAGGTGACCCATCATCCCTCCCCCCCCCCATTCACACACACACATTGAAAACTAACCCCATCACCAACCTGAATAATCATGACATTAATTATCCTCAATTTAGGATTATTATGACACATGTCACTTGAGGAAACATTATTTACAACCATGAATGGTACAGGACTACCAAAATTACAATACCTTAAATAAGAATAATAATAATAATAATAGGTAATTACGTCAAAACTGATGCTGGACCACATTACAAAAAAGGCAAAAATAACTCAGTGCTTCAAGGAAATAGTGAAAGGAAAACCCTCTCAAGAAAATTCAAATTCAATTGCAATACCAGTGCAAGTGGAACATAATACTCTACCAAAGAAATATACATGTTATATAATTTATAGGTTATACATTAACACATGTTATATATTTAATCTGCTCCTTACACTTTCCCCATCAAGGGAACTAAGCAAAACTTATCTTGCACAACCTCTCATCTGGTCACACACTAGTACCTCCAATCACACCCAACCACATCACTGCATTCCCAAGGAGGTGAGCCCGTTGAAATCCCCTGAACCCCCCCCCCCCTTTTACCAACCTACTCACCCCGGCAGTTAAAGCCCCTTATAACGCCAATAAATTCCCTATTGTTAGTCCTCTATAACCCTCAGAAAAATACTCTTCCCACCTTTTCCCAAAAATGTCTCTATTGCGACACAAAGTTCGATAAAACGTCGCTGCCAAAGTCCTTCTCATCACATCCCCACCCACCTTCCCCCTCATACCTCATAAAACATAACATATATGTAGTCCACGATGACATATGCTAAACCTCTTACCACACTCTCATCCACACCACTCATATCAAGACTCAACGCTCGCAATACCGACACACCTTGACCCCCCACCTACCTTACTCATCCATACCCTGATGCACTCCAAACCTTCACAAAAATAGACAACATGATATGCAGTCTCTTCCCCACTGCATCTGCCACACCCCTCACCCTCAATAACCCTCCTATCTCGGAGCATTGCTCCCGTTGGCAAAATCCCATGCAGGAAACGGTACATAATCTCACGCGCCCTAGGTCGTATCCTTAATTTACTAAATCTTCGCCATATTACATCCCATGCATACATGGGGTAGATCCCTTCAACTGGCGCCACTACATATCCCCCTAACGATTTACACAAAGTTCCCACCTTTACTTTTCCCGGTTCCCTGGCTAACATTAAGGCACATAACACTGTTTCACATTCCTTCATTTCCGCCCCTCCATACCATTTCCTCATGTGAGCATGTACCTTATCTAGCTGACCCTCCCTCCATCCACCTGCACTCATCACTTCCCTCTTAATAAACACACATTTCACGCGCTTTCTCAAGTCCAACAAACCCAACCCTCCCCTACATACCGGCAATGTCACTACCTCCCTTCGCAACCAGTTGCACCCTGAACCCCACAAAAATTTGAACACCATTCTAAGAATACTCGTGATCGCCGTTCCTGTTAATGGCATCACAGCTGAAACAAACCAGACTTTATTATATAGTAATACATTGATGATAATTGCACGTTGCCTAAGGGTTAAATGGTGAGGTCACAGCATTCCCAACCGTCGCTGCACCTGTTCCACCATCCTATTCGAATTGCTAACCCTTGCAGCACTCAGGTCAGCCTCATACATGACACCGCAGATTTTCAGACTCCCGGTCCTCCACTGCACATCATCACATCCCCAATCTAATCTCTCTGCCCACTCTCCCAGCCCCATGATCATTGACTTTTCCAGATTTACCTTCATCCCAGTAGCTCTCCCAAAAGTGTGTACAACTTCCCCCAAAAGTCCTAACCGTGTCTCCTCACTTACCAAAATAGTGGTATCATCAACATAGCCCACCAAACCAGGCTACGGCTTCAGCTCACCATCCCTCCCCCCCGTCCTTAGACAATCCTCCACCATCCTATAAAAGGGATCCTGAACACATGCAAACAATATTTGTGATAAAGGACATCCCTGCCGAAGACCCCGCTCCATGTTGACTCCCCCCCCCACACACCCATTGATTTGCACCCTTACCTTCGCATTTGAGTACAACATATCCACCCACCCCACTATTTCTTCGCCAAACCCCTGTCGTAGGAGAATATCCCTCAAAGCCTTTCTTTCCACCCTATCATAAGCCCCTTGCCAATCCAATGCCACCAACGCCCCTCTTCCCCTTTCCATGTCCTCCAGGAACCCCTTGATAATCCCGTGGCCCTCGTCCATTGACCTACCAGGTAACCCAAACTGAGACTCAAACACGACCCTCCCCACAACACATTTAAGCTGATTCCCAAGAATTTTCGCAAATAATTTATAATCAGCACAAAGCAACGAAATGGCTCGGTAATCCCGAAGGGTACTCTGCTGTTTACCCTTTGGGACCAACACCACCACCGCCGTTGCCTGAGATTCTCCCATCTTACCTCCGTCTTTCATGGCATTCATTAACCTTACTAGGAAACCCCTAAGCAGACCCCAGTGCTGTACATAAAATTCGCTTGGTAAACCATCGATCCCGGGTGCCTTACCCTTCCTCATGTCCATAAGGGCTCTCCATATTTCCCCCTCCTCAATGACCCCACCCAGTGCCTCCAGTTTGCATGGCACATACTCACATACCTTCCCAAGAACCTCGCCATCCACCCCACTACTTTTCCCGTATTCCTCAAACCATCTATCTGTATATGCACTCATCCCCTTGGTGTCCCTTAATACCTGACCCTCTCTAAAACCCCCCACAGAAGATATGACTTGCAAACCCGGTATTGTAGTCGTTCGCTGTAGTACCTTCTGTCCTCGCAGCACACAAGCTGATGGCTTGTCGCCCCAGAGTACTTCGTCCAACCCCGCCTGTACCCGTACAGCTGCAAAATGTTCTTCTTGCAAATCCCGTATCCTGTCCTTCAACATGTGTATATCCTCCACCGGGTACACCCCGGCCACCCCCCCCCCCCTCGTAACAATCCCGTAATCTAGATTCTAAATAATTTGACAAACCATACCGCAATTGATTAATGCGTTTGCCCTCCCTCACATAAAATTGACATATTCTTAACTTAGCCACACTATCCCACCATCCTACCACATCTTCCTCAGTCCTTCTGTCGGCACAGAGCTGTTCCCAAAATATTGCAAACGCTTCCACTCCCTCCCTATCCCCCAAAACCATCGTGTTCAGTTTCCAATAACTTCCCTGCCTACGAGCCAAAGCATCCCATCCCACCTCCACTAATACCGCCCTATGATCGGAAGACACCATCTCAATAGTTTTAAAAGACTCTACCAAAACCCTCTGAGATAAATATAACCTGTCCAAACGAGCCGCATATCCCCTTCTTATAAACGTATGTTCCACCTCCCACAGACCTCCCCTGAACGCATCACATAACTGAAGATCTCTAAGCAGGCCCCCCCAAGACTGAGGAAAAATATCCCGCTCCTCTGGGTTCCACGTCTGTCCTCTTAATTACACAATTCCAATCCCCCCCCCACAATCGCCACAGACGGTAACGTGCGTAGGTAGTACACGAGCTCCTCCCGCACAAAATCCATCTTCACTTTCACGTCACTTTCTGCTGGGGCATACACACACACAAACGCCACTCTCTCTCCCATCCACCATCCTTCCACACGTAATACTCTCCCCCCTCCCCCCCCCTCTTTCATATGCAATACAAACGGGCTCGCCTCCCTGATCAACACACCCACTCCTCCTTTTAAATGCTCAGATGGCAACACATGTATAGTATGCAAAATCATGGAGAAGATTATCAGGAGAAGAGTGGTGGAACACCTAGAAAGGAATGATCTCATCAACAGCAGCCAGCATGGTTTCAGGGACGGGAAATCCTGTGTCACAAACCTACTGGAGTTCTATGACATGGTGACAGCAGTAAGACAAGAGAGAGAGGGGTGGGTGGATTGCATTTTCTTGGACTGCAAGAAGGCGTTTGACACAGTTCCACACAAGAGATTGGTGCAAAAACTGGAGGACCAAGCAGGGATAACAGGGAAGGCACTACAATGGATCAGGGAATACTTGTCAGGAAGACAGCAGCGAGTCATGGTACGTAACGAGGTGTCAGAGTGGGCACCTGTGACCAGCGGGGTCCCGCAGGGGTCAGTCCTAGGACCAGTGCTGTTTCTGGTATTTGTGAACGACATGACGGAAGGAATAGACTCTGAGGTGTCCCTGTTTGCAGATGACGTGAAGTTGATGAGAAGAATACACTCGATCGAAGACCAGGCAGAACTACAAAGGGATCTGGACAGGCTGCAGACCTGGTCCAGCAATTGGCTCCTGGAGTTCAATCCCACCAAGTGCAAAGTCATGAAGATTGGGGAAGGGCAAAGAAGGCCGCAGACGGAGTACAGTCTAGGGGGTCAGAGACTACAAACCTCACTCAAGGAAAAAGATCTTGGGGTGAGTATAACACCAGGCACATCTCCTGAAGCGCACATCAACCAAATAACTGCTGCAGCATATGGGCGCCTAGCAAACCTCAGAACAGCATTCCGACATCTTAATAAGGAATCGTTCAGGACCCTGTACACCGTATACGTTAGGCCCATATTGGAGTATGCGGCACCAGTTTGGAACCCACACCTAGCCAAGCATGTAAAGAAACTAGAGAAAGTGCAAAGGTTTGCAACAAGACTAGTCCCAGAGCTAAGAGGTATGTCCTACGAGGAGAGGTTAAGGGAAATCAACCTGACGACACTGGAGGACAGGAGAGATAGGGGGGACATGATAACGACATACAAAATACTGAGAGGAATTGACAAGGTGGACAAAGACAGGATGTTCCAGAGATTGGACACAGTAACAAGGGGACACAGTTGGAAGCTGAAGACACAGATGAATCACAGGGATGTTAGGAAGTATTTCTTCAGCCACAGAGTAGTCAGTAAGTGGAATAGTTTGGGAAGCGATGTAGTGGAGGCAGGATCCATACATAGCTTTAAGCAGAGGTATGATAAAGCTCACGGCTCAGGGAGAGTGACCTAGTAGCGATCAGTGAAGAGGCGGGGCCAGGAGCTCGGACTCGACCCCCGCAACCTCAACTAGGTGAGTACAACTAGGTGAGTACATAAGCCTGATACCCAGGCACCACTAATTCACGACCAAGCTTAAAATTGTGCTCCTGCACAAAAGCTACGTCAACCTTGTACCTATTCAAAAACATCCTGAAGCACTCCCGTTTAACACCATCACACAGACCATTAATATTTATTGTTACACACCTGAGGCCAGTTTAAGGTTTCCTTCCCCGCCTCATGTCAAGATTCTTCCCTTTCAGACCGTTTCCCTGGACTGTGCCTTTGCCACAGACTTTCCCCTCCTTCCCAACCATCCCCCCCCTTCTGTTGTGGCCCTCTCGCAGAGTCACTCTGGGTACCATAACCCCATGTCTTTTTCCCCGGCCTTTGCGGCGGCGTCAGAACATCGTCCGAATCTGACGCTGCTGCCCTTTTCCTTGTAGCTCCCTCAGTTTCCATATCTGAGTCCTGGGAGCCAGCACAATGGACTTCCACCTCTACCACCCTTAATCCGCCTCCATGTCCTTCCATGGCACTCGCACTGTCCACCACAGGTGCCACCTGATCCTCCCCTTCCCCACACACACCTTCTGCCCTGATCCCAGGTTCTTGCTCGCTGTAACTCTCCACCTCCGTAGACTGTAACATAGCCTGTATCACCGTCTCCAACTCCTCCTCAATAGCCTTCACTGCTGTGCCCTCCTGCACCTCCTCACTTGACAACTGTACTGTTGATAGGCCAGGTGATTCATGAATCACCACTTCTTCCGATTCCACAGGAGGAGCCACCACCTCTTCACTCCACATGCGACCATGCCCTCCTCCTTGCACCCATTCTTCCTTAGGCATCGGGTGCTCATACGCAGGTGCTCCGCCCCTTGCTGGCCCAGGAGCCATACTCCGCTTGCCACAGTCTGCCGCCATATGGTCATATTCGCCACACAGTCGGCACGTACGTCTCTGCCCCGCATACGCTACCATTACCTGGGTTCTAAACTCTTTGAGATATACATACGAGGGTATAGGATGCCTTAGCGTCATCTTGGGATTAAAAGAACCCTCAGGATATCCTGTGTAAGCACCTTTCACCCATTTGCCAGGTTGGGCCAGATGTACAGTTCCATAATGTTCGAATACATTTCGAATATCTACCTCATCAGCCTCAAAAGGCACGTTGCGGAGCTTAACTCACGAATAATGTCGTGATACATCTGTCAACTTGACCCTCACTGCCGGTGTTACGTTAATGCTGACATCTTGGTAACGATCAACCAAAGCCTCGTATACTTGAGCAGTTAGCACTTACACGAAAATTCTATATACACCATTCAGTGTCACTCCATATAAATCCTCGTCTCTGATGCCGTATGTCTCTCTTATAATTTTGGGCAATAACACATCGACTGACGTAGGCGTTAAAGCCCCACTAATGAGTTCAATGCCCACAGTATTCACTCTCCTGCACACACCTGGCGCCATGTTGTTGACTGAGTAGCTCGTCTGGGAAACAGTAGAGGGGTGCAAAGCACGACCGCACTCTACCTCATCCAGGCAGCGAATGCACAACACCTCCTCATACCACTGCTGTCAGGTTACTGAGGAGCGTCAGGCAAGGGGGTCTACACGGCCCAAGAGCGATGCAGACAATGGTAGAAACTTTTAAGGGAACCAACAGTCGCTTCTTGAGGTGGACATTGGCACTCCAAGCTTTTAAGTTTCATATTGTATATATCAATGGTTCATCCAATTATTTCTCTGACTGGTTAAGTCGTGACAGTCGGTAGATTTGTTGCCTTACGCGACTTCGTATTCGAACTTTTTCCTCGCCTATTCTTCTTATACTCCTTGACTATAAGTCTTCGTATAGGGGAGTGGGGGGAAAAGTTCAACAGATAGGAGTAGCGAGCGAATATATGGTAACGATAGTTTGATTGCTGGCTGCTTGTTAAGGTTTTTCTTTTATATTTTATTTAAAACCAATACAGTTTAACATAAAAATAAAGAAACAGTATGGATCTCAATCAATTTTTTTTTTTTATATTTTATTTAAATCCAATACAGTTTAACATAAAAATAAAGAAACAGTATGGAACCTAATCAAATTAAGTGACAAACAGATTTCACCTATATGCTCGCAAGAACATACAATAATAACTTACACAACATGGCGCAGGCTTGTCGCCGGAGAGTCAATACAGTCTGTATTGAATTAACCAGTGGAGCTATCACTGGGCCGTCTATGGAGCTACTTCTACCAGCAATAATTAGAGACACCTACGGCGTAGCTACTGAAGAGATTTGTGGACTTGCCTTGAATGGCACGAAGAGGATATTTCTTAAATTCAATTCGACGAGTATGTATGAGACAGTGGTTAACAAGTTTCAGGAAGTGGCCATACCTGTGAATCATGCTGTCACGGTGAGGATGCATGATGTATCAAGTTACTTCACTTGGGTGAAGATCAGGAATGTGCCATTTGAGGCGGATGCATCTGACATAAGGTTTGCCATGAGTAAATATGGGACGGTACACACGGTTACTGCCGGAAGATGGTCAGAGGGTACGTACTCTGCAAAGATGACGATACGACATCCTATACCGTCGTATGTGGTGATGGAAGAATTCAGAACTCAGGTATTTGTGACATACGCAGGGCAACGACGCACTTGTCGTTTGTGTGGGTCGTATGAACACCTGGCAGCGCAATGTGGTAGAGGACGTGGAGACAACGACCTACAACAACGAAGAAACGTAGAGGTGAGGAGAGTGGAGCAAGAACAGCCTTTTTCGACACTGACTCCGCAGAGTGCGTCATGGAGTGAGGAGGTTGAGAAGGCAGAGAAGATGGCAGGTGCTACGAGTGGGGGGGACTCCCCTTCCTTGGACGTGGTTCAGGCATTGGAGGAGATCATCGCAGAAGTGAATGATAGCAAGGAGGAAGCATTGACGACCCTTGTGGATATTTCGGGCACGGGGCCGTATCAGGAAGAAGGCACGATCCTGGATCTTGGGACTATTATGGAGGACGGAGGGGCGAAGGTAGTTCGTCCTAAGGTGTGTGACAAGGCTGTCTTGTCGGTGAATACGGTGGAGGTTGAGGTTCATCGTGATGATGAGCTTGATGACGAGATGCAGGTCGACGGTACGACGCGAAAGCGCGCAGCAGTGCTTTATGATTCAGATGAAGTGCTTACGCCCGCACAACGTTCAGGGAAGAAAACATGGGCGGATGTCACGCAGAGGGGTTCAAAAGACACTCAGGGACAGGGATCGAGTAAGAGTGCACAAAAAGGGGGGGGGAGGGATAAGAGTGCAATGAGGCGATCAGGTGACAAAAAGGTTGTGTCAAGAGGGAAACCACCTTTGTCGGTTTTAAGTGCTTGACATTGAACATCAATGGTTTGAGGTCGCAGAGAAAGTGTGAGTGGTTTAGGGAGTTTTTGGAGCGTCATGGTGTTGACGTTGTGTTCTTGCAGGAGCATAATTATAGACATGGTTATGAGTTGAAGGTGGAAGGATATAAGGTGTATGTTGAACATGCGGTCAGATTGAAAGGCGGTGTGGCTATATTGGTAAAGGAAACTAGCCCGTTGGTTGTCAGGCATTGTGAAGGGGGGGAGGGGAGGGTGATACGTGTGGATGGATTATGGGGTCAGGTACAGATGACGTTGGTGTGTGTGTATGGACCGGCAGAGGGAGACGTACGCGTTAAGAATAAATTTGTGAGGGATGTGTTGGTTTACTACTTGCGTGGATTGCCAGGGGTAGCCATGATAGGAGGTGATTGGAACTGTGTGATAAGGCGTAAGGATGTGGAACCGAGGGGGGCGGGGCATTGTATGGGAACATTGGAAGAATTGTTATCAGGGGTGGGTTTAATCGATATCTGTGGGGGGGGGAGGTAGAGCATACATTTATTAGGCGTGGGTATGCTGCTAGGCTCGATCGTTTGTACGTCCCCAGAAGGGTAGTAATACATAGGGTGAGGGTGTTGGATGTGGTATTTTCTGATCATAGGGGTGTTATGGTGGATTTGGGTTGGGAGGGGTTGCCACGAAGGGGTAGGGGGTATTGGAAGTTAAATGTAAAGTTGCTGCATGAAGAAGAATATAGACAGTCATTTAAACAGTTTTGGGAGGGGTTGGAGGCAGAAGCGCCTGGGAATGGTGATCTGGTTAGATGGTGGGACTCGGTGGCGAAATCAGGTATTAAGGATTTTTATGTACGTAATGGGAGGGAATATAATAGGTTAAAGTATGGGTTTCAATCTTATCTTGAGGGGCAGTTGAGGGCTTGCTACGAACGAGGGAGGGTTAGTTACCCGGTGGGAGATATTGAGGGATTAAGGGAGAGCATTAGGGATTTGCAAAATGAAAGATTTGATGGTGCACGCGTTTTGGCGGGGTTGGAGGAGGTGTTATGGGGTGATAGGCCATCGGCGTGTGTATTGAGAGGACAGCGTAAGAGGAGAGCGGCGACGGAGATGATGGGATTAACTGTTCATGTGGGGATGGGAGGGTATAGGGAAGGGCAGGTATTGATGTCGACTGAAGGTATGAGTGGATATCTTGATGTATGGTTTAGGTCATATGCACAACATGTGGGTATACGAGATGATGCTTTAAGGGAAATGGGTGGTTATGTGCAATGCGAGCTTGATGGTAGAGATAGGGAGACTTTGGAAGGACAGATTACGGAAGGGGAAATTTGGCAAGCTATAGCAGGTGCAAGTTTAGGTAAGGCACCGGGTGTAGACGGGTTGCCTAATGATTTTTATGTTAAGAACTGGGAAGTATTGAGGAGATTTTTAGTCAGATTGTTCAATGTAATGAAGGAAGATGGGGCAATGGGTGAGCAGCAAAGGACTGCTGTTGTTGTATTAGTGCCGAAGGGTGGACAGACAACGGTAGAAGATTACCGTGCAATATCGCTTATGTGCGGTGATTATAAGTTATTTGCAAGGGTATTAGGGAACAGAATCAAACAGGTTTTAGGTAAAGTAATTGATAGAGGACAATATGGCATACCGGGTAGATCAATGTATGAAGGGCATGGAGTTATTAGGAGTTTTATAGAGCATAGGGGGGAGGGGGGAGGGGGTGTTTTGGCTCTGGATTGGAGAGCTGCTTATGATAGCGTAGAAAGGGATGCATTATGGAGTTTTATGCGTTGGTTGGGTTTCGGGAGGGAAATAGTTTCTTGGGCAAAAACTTTGTATCTGGGTGCAGTTATGAGAATTCAGGTTAATGGACGACTAGGTGATAGCATACAGATGGGAAGGGGTTTGCGACAGGGATGTCCTCTGTCGCAAATTTTGTTTGCATGTCTTCAGGAACCCTTTTATAGGGCAGTTAGGTGGAGTATGGCGAGAGCGAGGGTTGGTTTTGCACGAGAAGGGGAAGCGGGTATAGTGGGTTACGTGGATGATACGACAGTTTTGGTGAGGGATGTGAGGGATTTACATAAGGTAGGAAGGGTGATAGACGTTTTTGGTGAGGCTACGGGGATGAAAATTAATGTAGTAAAGTCCAAGTATTTGGATCTAGGGGATAGCGTACATAATGGTGAGACTGTTGAGGGTGGGTGGCGTGTGGTAGATCAGTTGTTGATATGTGGGATAGTGTACATGCGGAATGATAGGGATGCACAAGAGGCAAATTCGAGACGCACCGTGGATGGAGTTTTGAAAAGATTGGGAGGTTTGAGGGCAGAGCAATTAACGTTGCATCAAAGGGTTATAGTCACGAATGTCCTGTTGTATAGCAAGTTATGGCACGTGGTGGCAATATATCCGTTACGACGGTGTGAGGTGCAACGGTTGCAACTGCGAGTATTTAGATTTATATGGGGATCGGGTTGTGACTGGCTAAGTAGAGGGGTGGTGTCGCTTCCCGTTAGCCAGGGGGGGCTGGGGCTTATACCTCTTGAGAAACGTATGTTGAGTGTGTTTCTGAAAAGGGGGTTTGTGAGGGAGGGGGTGAGCGGGGGGGGCCTTGAAAGACTGCGCATGGATATGCAACGGTGGTGGAGGGGTAGGGATTTAATGTTTGGGGAGGCTATGTTGCGAATTTTACTGACGGTAAGGGATCCCAAACAGCTTAAATTGAAGGTTCTTGAGAGGGTGGGGGGTGGGTCTGTGGTGGCGGCAGTTGAGGGGGCATACCCTATGTATGCATGGGGTTCTGTATGGAAATGTCTTCAACAACTACGAGTAAAACCAAGAGTCAGGGAGGTTATGTTTAGGTTTTTACATGGGATTTTGCCGTCTGGGGTTGTGTTATTTAATAGGAGATTAAGGGAGGGTGGGGAGTGCAAAGCGTGTGGATGTCCGGAAACCATATTTCACGCTGTGTACTTTTGTATTTGTTTAGAAGATGTGAGGGTCTGGCTAAGTAGGGTAGTTAGGTTAGTGGGTGGGGAAGGGTTACAGGTGTTGCGGGTGTTAAGTTTAGATATAGGTGGGTGGAGTCAGCAGGTGGTGAATGCGGTTGCGTATGTGGTCACTGATTTTATATATATATCTTGGGCAATGAGGGAGGTGGGAGTCGAGGAAAGGATAAGAGTGTTAGGGGCCACGATGTATAGAACAAAGTGCCGCAATAGGGATCTTTATGGGGGAAGATGGGAGACAGCATTTACTGAAGGTTATCGTAGATTCAGGTTGAAGGATTTAAGAGATTTAAGTGTCAAGTAAGGGGTTGCGGCGGGCTAGTTTTCTTGAGTATGGACATGTGTATGGATGTTAGCGTGTGTGGTATGTTTGGTAATATAATAAATAAGTTTCTTTTGTGATGTGAGTTTGGTCGGGGTAGTTGTGTAAGATATGTTTTTCACATTGTTTTTCAGAAGGTATTGCATATAATATGTAAGTAGTGTTGTTGCACTACATTGTGTGTAAGTGTGAGAGGGTACATCTCACAGTATTTGTGTGTTTGAAGGTTTGAGGTGACACAAGGCATGATCTAAGTATGTTTGGTTTTTCTTTTTGTCCTCAAATGTGTTATACAAAGATAATTCTGTGGTGTATGTGATGTGTAGGTTTATAGGTATTCAACATGCTTGTTGTATGTTCCCTTTTCGATACTTTGTTTTAATTGTCATTTCAATGTACTTTGTATAGTATTATACAATGGTATTGTTCTTTGCCATATGAAGTGGTTTTTTTTTTTTTAGGTTATGTTATGTTCTAGGTTTTTGTATGTCAAGATGTACTTATAGACTGTCAGCACCCTGATATAGGTTTTTCATGCTATGTTCTTAACGTAAGTTTTGGCTGTATGGTATACAGATATATCTAGCCAGTTTATAGACGCATTCCTTTTGTGTCTGAAATTTTTGTATACGGGTTTATTGTAACTGTAATGAGTCGGTTTTAAGCTGTTTTCTTTGTATGTTTATTTGTATTTTGGTATATGGGATAAGTATGTAGATGTCCTAGTAGGATTATGATGTTAGAGATCCATACTGTTTCCTTTAATTTTTATTTTTATGTATACTGTATTGGTTATAAATAAAATATAAAAAAAAAAAAAAAAAATGTCCGTAAACTGCACTTTAGCACTGTTGTTATAAAGCTTGAACTTCATAGTGGCAACATTAATATTAATATTTATAACTTGTAGGTGTATATTTCTCTACTTATAGAGGTGTACAAGTGTTTAGGATTGTAATGTTCACATTTTGTTAATAGGTTGTAATTTAATGTTTTGTGATTTTGGTGTTCATGTACCACCAATGTTTGTAAATACTTATTACTTAAGTTACTGACGAGTTCAGGATATGTTCAGAAATTTAAGTTGAATTAATATTATGATTCTTCAGATTGGTGAATGTGGGTATAATTTTAATGTGTGTGTGGGGGGGGGAGAAACGTCAGCTGTGTCAGCAAAGGCAATAGTAATATTTTGTATAATGCCGGAATTTTGAATATGTTGCGAGTTGTATTTTTGGGTGTCATACTGCATTATGTATGGTGTTTATTTTCTGTATTGGGGCTGTGATACTTTGGTTTTATTGTTCATAATCAGTATCAGGTTCATTTTATTATATTTTTATACCTCCTTGTAATTGTGCAATGTTTTAAATAAAATATAAAAAAAAAAAAAAAAATAATAACTTACGGCAAGAACATAGCTAAATAACAAAAAAAAATACTGTCACAGGGTCATGAATTGACATATATACACATTCATTGATGCAAAACCTTGCATATATATAAATTGTACATATAACATGACATCTGACAAAGGCTCAATACACTTGGAACATAAAATATACAAAGAAGTTACATCAGTTAAATCCCATCCTTCGCATTAATCAAAAAACCAAAACCTAACATCATAATCTTACTAGAACATCTACATACATATCCCTAACAATACAGCTTTACATATACCAACATACGAAAAAACAAACTGTCTAGATATGTCTGTATACCATACAGACTAAAACTTAACATCAAGAACTTAGCAATGACACCAAACCGGTATCAGTGTACAGACCAGAATTATAAACTTTAAAAAGAATCGAATCATACATATATAAAGTTTTACATAACGTCTGACCCGTGACAAAGGCTCAATACACACACACACACACACACGTACACACAAAAAGTTTCACAATATCACATTAATCAGATGCACTGTATGCACAAAGCAAAACAGTATCTAAGTATATCTCATCATGCAAAAACCCAGCACGTAACATAAAGACAAACTAAAACACACTTCCTGTCGCAAAGAACTTATTCCTCAAGAATCGTATCATACAAGACTGATACACATCAAATTATACATAAAAAAAAAGCCTACTATATTATACCTACATTCTGAAAAGTGTTATGTCTAACATAACGAGACCTTGAGCTCTACATCCACACTTGGAGTTTACCTGGTTTACCTGGAGAGAGTTCCGGGGGTCAACGCCCCCGCGGCCCGGTCTGTGACCAGGCCTCCTGATGGATCAGAGCCTGATCAACCAGGCTGTTGCTGCTGGCTGCACGCAAACTAACGTACGAGCCACAGCCCGGCTGATCAGGAACTGACTTTAGGTGCTTGTCCAGTGCCAGCTTGAAGACTGCCAGGGGTCTGTTGGTAATCCCCCTTATGTGTGCTGGGAGGCAGTTGAACAGTTTCGGGCCCCTGACACTTATTGTATGGTCTCTTAACGTGCTAGTGACACCCCTGCTTTTCATTGGGGGGATGGTGCATCGTCTGCCAAGTCTTTTGCTTTCGTAGTGAGTGATTTTCGTGTGCAAGTTCGGTACTAGTCCCTCTAGGATTTTCCAGGTGTATACAATCATGTATCTCTCCCTCCTGCGTTCCAGGGAATACAGGTTTAGGAACCTCAAGCGCTCCCAGTAATTGAGGTGTTTTATCTCCGTTATGCGCGCCGTGAAAGTTCTCTGTACATTTTCTAGGTCGGCAATTTCACCTGCCTTGAAAGGTGCTGTTAGTGTGCAGCAATATTCCAGCCTAGATAGAACAAGTGACCTGAAGAGTGTCATCATGGGCTTGGCCTCCCTAGTTTTGAAGGTTCTCATTATCCATCCTGTCATTTTTCTAGCAGATGCGATTGATACAATGTTATGGTCCTTGAAGGTGAGATCCTCCGACATAATCACTCCCAGGTCTTTGACGTTGGTGTTTCGCTCTATTTCGTGGCCAGAATTTGTTTTGTACTCTGATGAAGATTTAATTTCCTCATGTTTACCATATCTGAGTAATTGAAATTTCTCATCGTTGAACTTCATATTGTTTTCTGCAGCCCACTGAAAGATTTGGTTGATGTCCGCCTGGAGCCTTGCAGTGTCTGCAATGGAAGACACTGTCATGCAGATTCGGGTGTCATCTGCAAAGGAAGACACGGTGCTGTGGCTGACATCCTTGTCTATGTCGGATATGAGGATGAGAAACAAGATGGGAGCTAGTACTGTGCCTTGTGGAACAGAGCTTTTCACCGTAGCTGCCTCGGACTTTACTCTGTTGACGACTACTCTCTGTGTTCTGTTAGTGAGGAAATTATAGATCCATCGACCGACTTTTCCTGTTATTCCTTTAGCACGCATTTTGTGCGCTATTACGCCATGGTCACACTTGTCGAAGGCTTTTGCAAAGTCTGTATATATTACATCTGCATTCTTTTTGTCTTCTAGTGCATTTAGGACCTTGTCGTAGTGATCCAGTAGCTGAGACAGACAGGAGCGACCTGTTCTAAACCCATGTTGCCCTGGGTTGTGTAACTGATGGGTTTCTAGATGGGTGGTGATCTTGCTTCTTAGGACCCTTTCAAAGATTTTTATGATATGGGATGTTAGTGCTATTGGTCTGTAGTTCTTTGCTGTTGCTTTACTGCCCCCTTTGTGGAGTGGGGCTATGTCTGTTGTTTTTAGTAACTGAGGGACGACCCCCGTGTCCATGCTCCCTCTCCATAGGATGGAAAAGGCTCGTGATAGGGGCTTCTTGCAGTTCTTGATGAACACAGAGTTCCATGAGTCTGGCCCTGGGGCAGAGTGCATGGGCATGTCATTTATCGCCTGTTCGAAGTCATTTGGCGTCAGGATAACATCGGATAGGCTTGTGTTAATCAAATTTTGTGGCTCTCTCATAAAAAATTCATTTTGATCTTCGACTCTCAGTCTGGTTAGCGGCTTGCTAAAAACTGAGTCATATTGGGACTTGAGTAGCTCACTCATTTCCTTGCTGTCATCTGTGTAGGACCCATCTTGTTTAAGTAGGGGCCCAATACTGGGCGTTGTTCTCGATTTTGATTTGGCATAGGAGAAGAAATACTTTGGGTTTCTTTCGATTTCATTTATAGCTTTTAGTTCTTCCCGCGATTCCTGACTCCTAAAGGATTCTTTTAGCTTAAGTTCGATGCTTGCTATTTCTCTGACCAGTGTCTCCCTACGCATTTCAGATATATTGACCTCTTTTAACCGCTCTGTTATTCTTTTCCGTCGCCTGTAAAGGGAGCGCCTGTCTCTTTCTATTTTACATCTACTCCTCCTTTTTCTTAGAGGAATAAGCCTTGTGCATACATCGAGTGCCACCGAGTTAATCTGTTCTAGGCATAAGTTTGGGTCTGTGTTGCTTAGTATATCTTCCCAGCTTATATCGGTTAGGACTTGGTTTACTTGGTCCCACTTTATGTTTTTGTTATTGAAGTTGAATTTGGTGAATGCTCCCTCGTGACTAGTCTCATTTTGTCGGTCTGGGGCTCCACGCATACATGTCTGAACCTCAATTATGTTGTGATCTGAGTATATTGTTTTTGATATGGTGACATTTCTTATCAGATCATCATTGTTAGTGAATATGAGGTCTAGTGTATTCTCCAGTCTAGTAGGCTCTATTATTTGCTGGTTTAAATTGAATTTTGTGCAGAGATTTAAAAGCTCGTGTGAGTGTGAGTTTTCATCAGAGCTGCCTCCTGGTGTTATTACTGCAACAATATTATTTGCTATATTCCTCCATTTTAGGTGCCTTAAGTTGAAATCCCCCAGGAGCAAGATGTTGGGTGCAGGAGCTGGAAGATTTTCCAGACAGTGGTCAATTTTTAACAGCTGTTCCTGGAATTGCTGGGATGTTGCATCCGGAGGCTTGTAGACTACCACAATGACTAGGTTTTGGTTCTCGACCTTTACTGCTAAAACTTCCACTACGTCATTTGAGGCATTAAGCAGTTCTGTGCAAACAAGTGACTCTGCAATGTACAGGCCAACCCCCCCCTTTTGCCTGTTCACTCTGTCACATCTGGAACATCCAGGAACAGCTGTTAAAAATTGACCACTGTCTGGAAAATCTTCCAGCTCCTGCACCCAACATCTTGCTCCTGGGGGATTTCAACTTAAGGCACCTAAAATTGAGGAATATAGCAAATAATATTGTTGCAGAAATAACACCAGGAGGCAGCTCTGATGAAAACTCACACTCACGCGAGCTTTTAAATCTCTGCACAAAATTCAATTTAAACCAGCAAATAATAGAGCCTACTAGACTGGAGAATACACTAGACCTCATCTTCACTAACAATGATGATCTGATTAGAAATGTCACCATATCAAAAACAATATACTCAGATCACAACATAATTGAGGTTCAGTCATGTATGCGCGGAGCCCCAGACCGACATAATGAGATTAGTCACGAGGGAGCATTTACCAAATTCAACTTCAATAACAAAAACATAGTGGGACCAAGTAAACCAAGTCCTAACCGATATAAGCTGGGAAGATATACTAAGCAACACAGACCCCAACTTATGCCTAGAACAGATTAACTCGGTGGCACTCGATGTATGCACAAGGCTTATTCCTCTAAGAAAAAGGAGGAGTAGATGTAAAACAGAAAGAGATAGGCGCTCCCTTTACAGGCGACAGAAAAGAATAACAGAGCGGCTAAAAGAGGTCAATATATCTGAAATGCGTAGGGAGACACTGGTCAGAGAAATAGCAAGCATCGAACTTAAGCTAAAAGAATCCTTTAGGAGTCAGGAATCGCGGGAAGAACTAAAAGCCATAAATGAAATCGAAAGAAACCCAAAGTATTTCTTCTCCTATGCCAAATCAAAATCGAGAACAACGTCCAGTATTGGGCCCCTACTTAAACAAGATGGGTCCTACACAGATGACAGCAAGGAAATGAGTGAGCTACTCAAGTCCCAATATGACTCAGTTTTTAGCAAGCTGCTAACCAGACTGAGAGTCGAAGATCAAAATGAATTTTTTATGAGAGAGCCACAAAATTTGATTAACACAAGCCTATCCGATGTTATCCTGACGCCAAATGACTTCGAACAGGCGATAAATGACATGCCCATGCACTCTGCCTCAGGGCCAGACTCATGGAACTCTGTGTTCATCAAGAACTGCAAGAAGCCCCTATCACGAGCCTTTTCCATCCTATGGAGAGGGAGCATGGACACGGGGGTCGTCCCACAGTTACTAAAAACAACAGACATAGCCCCACTCCACAAAGGGGGCAGTAAAGCAACAGCAAAGAACTACAGACCAATAGCACTAACATCCCATATCATAAAAATCTTTGAAAGGGTCCTAAGAAGCAAGATCACCACCCATCTAGAAACCCATCAGTTACACAACCCAGGGCAACATGGGTTTAGAACAGGTCGCTCCTGTCTGTCTCAACTATTGGATCACTACGACAAGGTCCTAAATGCACTAGAAGACAAAAAGAATGCAGATGTAATATATACAGACTTTGCGAAAGCCTTCGACAAGTGTGACCATGGCGTATTAGCGCACAAAATGCGTGCTAAAGGAATAACAGGAAAAGTCGGTCGATGGATCTATAATTTCCTCACTAACAGAACACAGAGAGTAGTCGTCAACAGAGTAAAGTCCGAGGCAGCTACGGTGAAAAGCTCTGTTCCACAAGGCACAGTTCTCGCTCCCATCTTGTTCCTCATCCTCATATCCGACATAGACAAGGATGTCAGCCACAGCACCGTGTCTTCCTTTGCAGATGACACCCGAATCTGCATGAAAGTGTCTTCCATTGCAGACACTGCAAAGCTCCAGGCGGACATCAACCAAATCTTTCTGTGGGCTGCAGAAAACAATATGAAGTTCAACGATGAGAAATTTCAATTACTCAGATATGGTAAACATGAGGAAATTAAATCTTCATCAGAGTACAAAACAAATTCTGGCCACAAAATAGAGCGAAACACCAACGTCAAAGACCTGGGAGTGATCATGTCGGAGGATCTCACCTTCAAGGACCATAACATTGTATCAATCGCATCTGCTAGAAAAATGACAGGATGGATAATGAGAACCTTCAAAACTAGGGAGGCCAAGCCCATGATGACACTCTTCAGGTCACTTGTTCTATCTAGGCTGGAATATTGCTGCACACTAACAGCACCTTTCAAGGCAGGTGAAATTGCCGACCTAGAAAATGTACAGAGAACTTTCACGGCGCGCATAACGGAGATAAAACACCTCAATTATTGGGAGCACTTGAGGTTCCTAAACCTGTATTCCCTGGAACGCAGGAGGGAGAGATACATGATTATATACACCTGGAAAATCCTAGAGGGACTAGTACCGAACTTGCACACGAAAATCACTCGCTACGAAAGCAAAAGACTTGGCAGACGATGCACCATCCCCCCAATGAAAAGCAGGGGTGTCACTAGCACGTTAAGAGACCATACAATAAGTGTCAGGGGCCCGAGACTGTTCAACTGCCTCCCAGCACACATAAGGGGGATTACCAACAGACCCCTGGCAGTCTTCAAGCTGGCACTGGACAAGCACCTAAAGTCAGTTCCAGATCAGCCGGGCTGTGGCTCGTACGTTGGTTTGCGTGCAGCCAGCAGCAACAGCCTGGTTGATCAGGCTCTGATCCACCAGGAGACCTGGTCACAGACCGGGCCGCGGGGGCGTTGACCCCCGGAACTCTCTCCAGGTAAACTCCAGGTAATATGACTATGACATATGACAAAGGTTCACAACCTTGACATTAGTCAATAAGAGGAATGACCTACATCATAATCTCATTAAAACAAGTACATGATCTTCCCCAACTAACAACCTATACAAGAAATTTGCCTAAAAACATACATACGTGCCTCACTACAAGCCCTCTTTAATCATTGAAAAATAATGAAAATCTGAAGCCTCCACTTATACTTAATAAATATTAATCACCCTCTTCCACAGGATGTGTGGAAAATACTGTATATATTTTCCAGAAATACAGTAGTTATATGTAAATAGATGGCCATACTGTATTTAATAAAAATTTTGTTATAAAAAATGGGAAACTGCTCCTGCACAGAAGACTCGCCATGTTTGAACTGGTCAACACAAACGTTAGTGAATAATGTGAAGAATTTTCGTACTCTAGAGGTTAAAATTGGGCTGACACCCCTCAAATAGGAGTCGAAATTGTTGGATGTACATTCCTGCATAACTTGAGATATCAGGCGACTGGACAAGACAGCGCCAGGAACCTCAGATAAGCTTGTTTATGTTTGTAACTCTGGCCAGTGTTATTTTCATGGATAGACAGTGAGGTTTTCTGAGAATGATACACCTTAATCTCCAGTCAAATTGGTGAGTGATATTAAGATATTCTCCTTCTGTTATGTATACTGTATATATATAATCGTTTATTAATTTTAACATACAGTCCACAAATTTATATATTTACCAGAATTCCTGGTGATGTATATTTCATTTGTAATTAATAGGTCTAGAGCAACTTGTGGATATGACAGTGGTAGGTATCTAAGGGGGACATTTTTTGTGACCTAGGTGTCCCAAATTCCTGCTTGTCTATGTAACTCTAATAAATAATAATTATCTTTGTTATTTACTGGTATGTACATTATGAGTTACATACAGATAAATGCAATTTTCCACAGGATGAGCACATTATATAAAGTAAAGTAACAAAATCCCAGTTGTCAGGGTAATGCGTGAACCACAAACAATATACCAAACAAAATAAAAAAGATGTTTATCCTAACATAAACCGCCATAACACATTCATAAATAACAACTTAGCACCTCAAAACGCGATTCACATATCTCAAAACAAAATAACATTAAAAAGAATGGTTAAACTTGACCTTATTTCACGATAAACCTAACAATGACATTATGTACAGATAACACTCAGTACCAGGGTCAAAATATGAAGTATATAAACATCCATTGAAACCAAGCCTTTCAGGTGTATATATATATATATATATATATATATATATATATATATATATATATATATATATATATATATATATATATAGGTTACATAATATTACTGTGACAAAGGTTCAATTCAAAGAATGTTCACTATAAAATATATCCGTTAGTCACAACCTCCACATTAGTCATATAAACGAGTGATCTACATCACAATTCCGTTAACACAAGTATATACTCTTTCCCAACTAACCCCCGATACAGGAAAATTCTCTAAAACATACATACATTCCCCATTACAAAACTTTAATGAGTCGTTACAGATTTATGGAAATCATTAGCCTTCCAGCCCTCATCAACAGGAGGAGCACATTATATTGCGATACGAATATCGCACATGAAACATGCCCAATAAAGGTTATATACGTACAATGGGGTAGGTTTAAAAATGTAGTGTTAGTGTTCAGCAGAAGTTTGTGGTTACAAGAAAGTGGGTGCGGGAGGAAAGAGGAGCGATTGGTGGAATGATGATGTAAAGAGAGTAGTAAGGGAGAAAAAGATAGCATATGAGAAGTTTTTACAAAGTAGAAGTGATACAAGGAGGGAAGAGTATATGGAGAAAAAGAGAGAGGTTAAGAGAGTGGTGAAGCAATGTAAAAAGAGAGCAAATGAGAGAGTGGGTGAGATGTTATCAACAAATTTTGTTGAAAATAAGAAAAAGTTTTGGAGTGGGATTAACAAGTTAAGGAAGCCTAGAGAACAAATGGATTTGTCAGTTAAAAATAGGAGAGGAGAGTTATTAAATGGAGAGTTAGAGGTATTGGGAAGATGGAAGGAATATTTTGAGGAATTGTTAAATGTTGATGAAGATAGGGAAGTTGTGATTTCGTGTATAGGGCAAGGAGGAAAAACATCTTGTAGGAGTGAGGAAGAGCCAGTTGTGAGTGTGGGAGAAGTTCGTGAGGCAGTAGGTAAAATGAAAGGGGGTAAATCAGCTGGGATTGATGGGATAAGGATAGAAATGTTAAAAGCAGGTGGGGATATAGTTTTGGAGTGGTTGCTGCAATTATTTAATAAATGTATGGAAGAGGGTAAGGTACCTAGGGATTGGCAGAGAGCGTGCATAGTTCCTTTGTATAAAGGCAAAGGAGACAAAAGAGAGTGCAATAATTATAGGGGGATAAGTCTGTTAAGTATACCTGGTATAGTGTATGGTAGAGTTATTATTGAAAGAATTAAGAGTAAGACTGAGAATAGGCTAGCAGATGATACAAGGAGGCTTTACGAAAGGAAGGGGGTGTGTGGACCAGGTGTTTACAGTGAAACATATAATTGAACAGTATTTACATAAGGCTAAAGAGGTTTTTGTGGCATTTATGGATTTGGAAAAGGCGTATGACAGGGTGGATAGGGGAGCAATGTGGCAGATGTTGCAGGTGTATGGTGTAGGAGGTAGGTTACTGAAAGCAGTGAAGAGTTTTTACGAGGATAGTGAGGCTCAAGTTAGGGTATGTAGGAAAGAGGGAGATTATTTCCCAGTAAAAGTAGGCCTTGCACAAGGATGTGTGATGTCACCGTGGTTGTTTAATATATTTATAGATGGGGTTGTAAGAGAAGTAAATGCGAGGGTCTTGGCAAGAGGCGTGGAGTTAAAAGATAAAGAATCACACATAAAGTGGGAGTTGGCACAGTTGCTCTTTGCTGATGACACTGTGCTCTTGGGAGATTCTGAAGAGAAGTTGCAGAGGTTTGTGGATGAATTTGGTATGGTATGCAAAAAAGAAAATTAAAAGTGAATACAGGAAAGAGTAAGGTTATGAGGATAACAAAAAGATTAGGCGATGAAAGATTGGATATCAGATTGGAGGGAGAGAGTATGGAGGAGGTGAATGTATTCAGATATTTGGGAGTGGACATGTCAGCAGATGGGTCTATGAAAGATGAGGTGAATCATAGAATTGATGAGGGGAAAAGGGTAAGCAGTGCACTTAGGAGTCTCTGGAGACAAGGAACTTTGTCCTTGGAGGCAAAGAGGGGAATGTATGAGAGTATAGTTTTACCAATGCTCTTATATAGGTGTGAAGCATGGGTGATGAATGTTGCAGCGAGGAGAAGGCTGGAGGCAGTGGAGATGTCATGTCTGAGGGCAATGTGTGGTGTGAATATAATGCAGAGAATTCGTAGTTTGGAAGTTAGGAGGAGGTGTGGATTACCAAAACTGTTGTCCAGAGGGCTGATGAAGGGTTGTTGAGGTGGTTCGGACATGTAGAGAGAATGGAGCGAAACAGAATGACTTCAAGAGTGTATCAGTCTGTAGTGGAAGGAAGGCAGGGTAGGGGTCGGCCTAGGAAAGGTTGGAGGGAGGGGGTAAAGGAGGTTTTGTGTGCGAGGGGCTTGGACTTCCAGCAGGCATGCATGAGCGTGTTTGATAGGAGTGAATGGAGACAAATGGTTTTTAATACTTGACGTGCTGTTGGAGTGTGAGCAAAGTAACATTTATGAAGGGATTCAGGGAAACCGGTAGGCCGGACTTGAGTCCTGGAGATGGGAAGTACAGTGCCTGCACTCTGAAAGAGGGGTGTTAATGTTGCAGTTTAAAAACTGTAGTGTACAGCACCCTTCTGGCAAGACAGTGATGGAGTGAATGATGGTGAAAGTTTTTCTTTTTTGGGCCACCCTGCCTTGGTGGGAATCGGCCAGTGTGTTAAAAAAAATAAAAAACGTACAATCTACATAGACCCAAAAGCTCCTGCAAGGTCTTACACCTATAATCTTAACACCATTCACACTTAATATATTAAGCAGGTCATGACGACCCTGACACATCAATCACAGAATTCTCCATACATTACTACATAATTACTTGATTTCATCACCTTTGCTTGCTGTACCCACTTGCATGCTACGTACACTTATGCCACACATCTACACCTTCTATACCCATACACCTCACTCTCACCCCCCCCAGGAGGCGACCCCGCTGTGTCCCCCTGACTTCCCTCTTCTCATATGTAATCCCCAAACCCCCACCCCTTACTCACTCAGCCCAAGTCGCAGATGCATGAGAAACCCTAACGTTAACATCCTATAACCTTCCGAAAAATCCTTCACCCACCTCCTCCCATACAGTTCTCTGTTACGACACATCGTACAATAAACTGTTACCGCTAGTACCCACCTCCTCACCTCACAAACCCCCCTCCCCCTCATTACCCACGATATATATATATATATATATATATATATATATATATATATATATATATATATATATATATATATATATATATATATATATATATATATATATATATATATATATATGTATATATAATCCACCATTATATAATCCAAAGCTCTTGTGACACCCTTGTCGAACCCTCCCACATCTAGGCTTAGTGCACACAGAACCAACACCCCTCAGCCCCCACCCTCTGTACCACCTTACTTAACCAATACCTAACACCCTCCAGTCCCTCGCAAAAGTATACTGCATGAAACACCGTCTCATCCCCACCACAGATTTCGCACCTCCCGCCCACAATTACCCTTCTGGTTCTTAGTACCTCCCCCGATGGTAGTATGCCAAACAGAAAACGATACGTTACCTCCCTCACCCTAGGCTTTAACTTCAGCTTGCTAAACCTATACCAAATACTCTTCCACACGTACATGGGGAACAATCCCTCAACTGGTACAACAATCCTCCCTGCAAGCAACCTACACAAAACCCCTATTCGAATTTTCCTGGGTTCTCTAACCAACATCAAAGCCCTCATAACAGTTTCACATTCCCTCAACTCTATACCACCGTACAACTTACCCAACGTATCATGTACTTTTTTCAGCTCCCCCCCCCCTTACAAAAGCAGGCAACAGCTGTAGTAGTCTTGGTACTGAAAGGTAAGAGACAGCATACGCTTCGGGACTACCGGGCAATATCGTTGTTATGCGTGGATTATAAGTTGTTTGCTAAGATTTTAGGAAATAGGTTTAAGTGCGTAGTAGGGCAGGTCGTATCGAGCACTCAGTTTGGGTTGCCAGGGAGGTCCATGGTGGAGGGGCATGGGTTACTACAGGATTTCGTGGAAGAAAATGGGAGGAAAGGGGGGCTTGGTTGCTCTAGACTGGCAAGGAGCATATGATAGAGTGAAGCGAGAAGCATTGAGAGCTATCCTTAGGGGACAGGGTTTTGGGGAAGAAATAGTGGGATGGGTAGATGCATTATATCGTGGGGCAATGGCGAGGGTACAGATTAATGGAAGATTGGGGGAAGGATTGTAATGGGTAGGGGACTTAGACAGGGGTGTCCAATGTCACAGCTTTTGTTTGCGTGCATACAGGACCCCTTTTATAGAATGGTGGAGCAGCAAATGGGCATTAGTGGGAGAGGAGGGAGTGGAGTTGGGAGGGTTTGGCCAGTTCTAATAGGGTATGTAGATGATACTACTGTTCTGGTTAGGGAGGGGATGTCAATGGACGCCTTAGATGGGGTAATCAATATGTTCGCAGGTGCAACTGGTATGAGAGTGATTTCAGAGAAGTCCATGGTCATGGGGTTAGGAGCTTGGGTTGAGAGGGTTGAATGGAGTAGTGTAGTTGTGATGAAGCGGGTGACTTCATTAAAAATTTGTGGTATTATCTATGCAGATGATCTGGATGTTGCACGTGAGGAAAACTCGGTTAGATTGGTTTTACCTGGAGACCTGGAGTTTACCTGGAGAGAGTTTCGGGGGTCAACGCCCCCGCGGCCCGGTCTGTGACCAGGCCTCCTGGTGGATCAGCGCCTGATCAACCACTTGGGAACATTGCGGCCTTATCATTTGACCCTTGTGCAGTGTGCCATTGTTATTAACGTCTTATTGTATAGTAAGGTTTGGCACATGGCAGCTGTGTTCCCTTTAACTGGGTCGGCAATTGCAAAAATACTTAGAAGGGTTTTTAAATTCTTGTTGGGTTTGGGCTGTGATTGGCTTAAAAGGGATGTGGTAATGTTACCTGTGCATCAGGGGGGGTTGGGTTTGATGGATTTAAAGCGAAGGGTCAAATGTATGTTCATTAAGAGGGAGGTGATGAGGGAGGGTGTGGGTGGGGGGATTTGGTCAAGATACACAGTAGATTGCAACATATGTATTCTGGGGTAGAGTTGCATGAGTGTGAAACTGTTTTGAGGGCTCTGGTGTTGGCTCGGGATCTGGGGAAGGTAAAAATAAGTAGGCTGTGTAGGATGTTAGTGGGGAGGGTAGTGGCACTGGTGGAGGGGATTTTTCCCATGTATGACTGGGGAAGTATATGGGGTAGGTTCAGTAGGTTAAGGTTACAACCCCATGGGCGTGAGGTGATGTATCGTTTTTTGCATGGGATTTTACCGTCGGGTGTGGTTTTACAGGATAGACGGGTGGTTGAGAGGGGGTCTGTAGAATATGTGGAGGGGAGGATTCGGCATTCCACGTAGTGTATTTTTGTGAGGTTGATGGGGAGCATCAGGGGTTGGTTGAGCAGGGTGCTGCATAAGATAAGGGGTAAAGGCATTTCTGTTCTGCGGGCATTAAGTCTTGACGTGGGGGGTATGGATGAGAATATTATTAGGGCTGTGGGGTACATTATGGTGGATTATATTTACATATCATGGGGAATGCAGGAGAAAGGGGTTAGCGAGGTGAAGCGGTGGGTATTAGTGGTTATGTTTTATAAAACATTGTGTCGAAACAGGGATATTTATGGGCGGAGGTGGGAAAGGGATTTTCCAGTGGGATACAGAGAACTAACGTTAGGGGTATTATTAGACTTGTAAATCAGGTAGGAGGGATAGGATAAGGATGGTGTATGCTACTGTGGGAAGGGATGTCAGGGGTATGAAACGGGGTCACCTCCTGGGGTTGACAGTTGCTAAGGATGTGTGTGATTTGATGGGTGTGAGAGATGTTGAACTAAGCACTTTTTCTGAGGTGCAAGAAATATTATTATTGGCAGTTATTGTCACCTGGTTGAGGTGACATTATGTTATAACATTATCTCCATAATTATGTAAATTTTGATATCCAATGTAATGTGTCTTGGTGTTAATGTGAACACCGATGATTATATATTTAAGGATTCCTTCATGTTTTGTAAGGATGTACGTAAGCACGTTAGTATATAAACATTTTGATTGTATCATAGGGTATTTAGTGGTATGGTGTGGATGGTGTGGTTTGGGAGGAATAGAGCCTTTATGATTGGACCTAAGTCTTGCTAGTAGAGATTTTGTAATCTGTAACCATACATGTCTACCTATATATGTAATTGTGCATAATTTAAAATGATCAATGTAACTTGTCACAATAATGAGCCATTCTTACCTGTTTTTTAACTAGTGGCACGTTTTGGTATTGTATATATGATGTAAGATCTTGCCTGGGGTGTTCTTGCTTATATATTGTTACAGATGTTTTTCACAAGTTCATTATATATGATTAAGTGAATGAGCTTTTGATCTTGTGTATAGCCAGATGAAACTGGACAGTTTTCACTTTGGGGGGAGGTGGGGGGGGTAGGAGTGTAAGCAATCTCTGCAATAGCAGGTCATGCAAAACACATATCATAATTATTTAAGATGTCTAATGTTGTCCATTCTCTGTAGGATATGATGTATAGATTATCTCCGGCAGTGTAAATAATCTGTCGGCAGGAGGGAACAATGTGTAAATTTATTTATTTTGGTAGGTTTATGTATATAGCGTGTTATTAGGGTGATATATATTATGAGATGCTAATTAAAATCAATGACTGTTGGTGGTTATGATTGATGACAGCAGACACAGCTACTCGGCATGTGGGAGGGGGGTTGAAGTGTCAGTGGTAGTGTATTAACTTCACCACCGTGCACGATACTGATAATTATTATGGAAAATTTTATAGGGTGTTACCTGTATGTACCTCAACATCACATGCATACGAGTAATCTCATTGGGAGACAACAACCATATTGTTTACCATAGTCACCCCGTGTAGACATGTGAGAAAACTTAACCACCCCTGGTCACTGCAGGTGGTCCCTTTGACCTCACAATCTTATCCATATCTATCTGAAACCAGTATAAATTGGAAAGCACCCACAAGTACGGCACTACTAATTAATTGTGGACTGTATAGATTATATTAGTTTAACTGAACGAAGGGGGGGGGGTAGGTTACACATGGATATATCCATCAAGGAAAAACACTTGTATATAATCCCACCGCTTACCAGATATTCTCTGGTGGTCACTTGATGTAGCTGGATCACCCACAACCTATCCAATTACAACATACCTAACTGGCCAGTATCAGTCTGCTATAACTAGAAGGGTTACTTAACTGTGGGTGATTGATGCTCCTTATTTCCTTCATTCACCATCTCATTTCGATGTCCTGCTACACCGACACGGTTCTTATTCCAGCAGGACGAGATATCCATTGGTTTGTTCCGGTTTAGAAGTCGTGACTCCATAAAAACTTCACTGTCCTCAGGACAGGAACCACGAGGTCTACACGTGTTCATTAGAGGTCACTCCCTTAAGATCTGAGACCAATGAGTGATGATTAAATCACGGGTATTTTCCCCTGGACACACTCCATGGCGTCGCACCAGTCACCACCGGTCCTACCATTATTCACTAATTTTACCACTTTATTACTGTGGTCAGGGCCGGATTACCGCATAGGCAAACTAGGCATTTGCCTAGGGCCCCGCACATTTGGGGGCCCCGCGGTCCAAGGGGTTCAGGGGTTCATCCAAGACTGCGCACATGGTGCAAGTGCAAAGGGGTCCCTACCTAAAAAGTTC
This sequence comes from Cherax quadricarinatus, assembly GCF_038502225.1. Lineage (NCBI taxonomy): Eukaryota > Metazoa > Arthropoda > Malacostraca > Decapoda > Parastacidae > Cherax > Cherax quadricarinatus. The sequence goes on from NC_091336.1 coordinate 3,742,081, forward strand.
AAGTGTTTGGAGAGTAAAATTGATTTTTAAAAATTACTCAAAACAAAAATAAATAATGAAATAAAATAAAATAAAAATAAATAAACTTAACCATAGATGGCAACACTCAACACACCTTTGTTTATATCAGAACAGCTGTGTTTTCCCGCTAATGGGTGAGTATGGGAGATTCCTCTCCAATTTTCTGTAGTAATTACACGTTATCTCCTCTTCAAGGGGGGCTCCTTGGCGTGGTGAAGAGGCTCTTGGTCTGAGGAATTAACCTGTCGGTCTTCTTCCTCAGACCGAACCTAATTACCCCCCAATCTCCCCTCCCCTATCCCATCCTCCCCATCCTCCCCTTTTTCCTTTCCTCCTCCTCCCCACCCCTCCCTTTTGCCCTTCCTCTTTTTGTCCTTTGGGATTTCTCCCATAGGCGCGCTAGTTCCTAGGTAGGGGAAAGGATACCGGGGTCCATCCCATTCCGTTGAGGTTCTTAGCAGTGGCGTAGTTTGCCGTGGAATCTGGATCGCCTGGGGATGTCCCAATCCCTCTCCGATATCCCGAAGTAGCTTTGGGTGTCTTTCGGGCGACGAGTGTATCTCTGGAAGCCATCTTTCGGATTCCGGGGGTGGTGGCCGAAGGAGGTATGCTTTGTGGCGGATATCCGACTGCCCTCTCTTTTGTCCACCGAGGTAGCTCGGCAGATGTGAGGTTGCTATCCCGGATTGTTAGTTTACTAGCATGATGGGTAGGGTATGGCACGGGTTCCATCCTGCATCTGCACTACTTGCGGTGCTGAGGTCCTCTTGGGCACGGAGGGAGATTTCTGGCCCTTTCATTCATCCTAGGAACTATCCCTCCCCGGTCCCCCCTTTTTTTATTCTTTTTTTTTATTTTTATTTTCTTTTCTTCTTTCTTTTTTTTTTCTTAAAAACAAAAAGAAAGAAGTAACCTAATCATGGCAGCCCTAGTCCATAAAGCTACTACCCCAGGGCCCCTTCTTGATACCACACCCCTTTCTGACCCCGCCTCGTCTTTGGATCACTCTTCAGACATTCCTCATGCCTCTGTACCTATTGCCGGTGCTGTTTCCTCACCTGCTTCAGATACTGAGGCCTCGACTGACTCCTTCGATTTATCGGACCTTCGCTCTCCTCTGACTATGCTTCCGGCCTCTCCCTCTACGGTGCGGCAATTTTCAAATCGCCGACCTGTTCCACGTCGGACCAACTCTGGTCCCACGCCTAAACGCCAACGACAATTACCTGCTGATGATACTTCTCCACCTTCTCGTTCTTCTCAGAAACGATCGACACGTCCTTCACTACCTTTCCACGCTCATTTTCAGACTGAACAATGGACTAAATTCTTCACTTTACGACCGACTTCCTCTACTGCCTATCTTTCTGACCATAGTATTGGCAAGGCACTCCTACGCCATGTTGGTAAAGATATTTCTTTTCATGCTCTTAAGAGCGGTACGCGCATCATTACTGTACAGAATGCTACCCAGGCTCATGAGCTCTCTCGTCTTTCCCATATCGATACTGTTCCTGTCACTCTTGAAAAACATCATTCCCTCAATTCTTGTAGTGGTACCATCATTCTGCCCCATACCATAGTTCAACAAAATTTCCAGACATGTGGCACTGACATTCTTGAACAGCTGGAACTCCAAGATCTCCCAATCCTCAAGGTAGACACTTACGTTCTTCCTGCCCGTGGGCGGAGACGATACCCTAGCAATGTGGCTCGTTTAACTTTTGACAGCCGAGAACTCCCATCCTCAGTTTATATAGCAGGACATCGGTTACAAGTTCGAAAGGTGATCCCTACACCACAACAGTGTAGAAATTGCTGGCGATTTGGCCATCCAGCGAAATATTGCAGATCTATCGCTGAATGCCCAGTCTGTGGTGCCGATGACCATTCTAATACGTCTTGCAATCGATCTCCCTCTTGCCTTAACTGTCATGAGGCTCACCCTTCGTACTCTCGCCGTTGTCAAGTCTATTTAAACGAGCGGGAAATCCGTTACCTCAAAGAGACAGAAGGTCTCCCTTATGCCATGGCAGTTTCTCATCTCCACCTCCAAGGGAAACTCCCACGTGTTTCTTATTCCCGTGTTTCAAAACGTCCCCCCACTTCTGGTATCCCATCTTTTACACCCACCTCTGTGGTTACCTCTCCCATAATCACTCCTGTATCTAATCCTTTTGCTGTCCTCGGCTCAGACGTCCCTACTTCAACGCCTCAGTCTAATCTCACTTCTTCGAGTTCTCTCTCGCAAGCCTCAGTATCGACGAGACCTTGTACGACACCTCCTCCCAATCGTCCCTCTACTTCTCAAAAGTCAAAAAAGGTCAGTTAACACCTCCTACCCATCTTCCACCTCCTCATTTTACCCTCCCTGTCTCTGTCCCTGGTTCTTCCCCTCTCACTGGCTCAGTTACAAGTGTAGAGGTTCACCCTCCTCCTCGTACTGTACCTTCCTCCCCTGTTCCCTCCCAAGTTTCTTCCTCTTCTGCCACCTCCCAGGTTCCTGCCTCTTCTGTCCCCTGCCACGCTTCTCCAGTTCCCTCCACCCTTTCGCCCCCCCCCCTACCTTGGTACAGTCCAATACAGTTCCAATCTTTACTCATCCTCCCCCTACCATTCCCAATATTGTCTCCCATACGACGTCTCTGAATTCCGAAACACTTGAAGCAATCTCTGAATATATTGCAGAGACCAAACCATCAATGGACACTGATCCACCTTCCGCTCTTTCTCTCTCCTCTGCTCCATTTGCGCAACTCCTTTCTTCACAGCGCACCGTTCCTTCGCTGCTTGAACGTTTTCCACTGCCTCCGCATGTGGACTTTTCTAACCCCTCTAGTCCATAGGAACCCTTACCTGCAGATTTCAAGTATCTTTATCATTGCCAATCATGGCCTATTTACAGTGGAATATACGCGGCCTCAGGGGTAATCGGGGTGAGCTTCAGATGTTGCTCTCCCAGTTTGCCCCTGTTGGTGTTTGCTTACAAGAACCAAAATTACACTCTGCTGTTATTTCTCACATCTCAGGCTATAATTTATTGTATTCTTCAGATCCTTTTCCTGATGGGACCTTTAATGAAAGTGCCCTTCTTCTACGCACTGATATTCCGTACCATCAGCTATTTGTTCATACTTCACTGCATTACACAGCAGCCCGTATCCACTTACATAGGTGGTATACGCTCTGTTCTTTATATCTCTCTCCTTCTCAGGCATTATCTATTCCGGATTTTGCCTTCCTTGTTTCGTCATTACCGCCACCAATTCTGTTACTCGGTGATTTTAATGCCCACCATTTCCTCTGGGGGGGGGTCTCACTGTGATTCCCGTGGAATTCAGTTAGACGCTTTTCTTGCCACCCACCCCCTCCATGTTTTAAATACAGGTACTCACACCCATTTTGATCCTCGGACTCATGCTCTCTCTTGCATTGATCTCTCAGTCTGCTCTTCCTCTGCTGCATTAGGCTTCACTTGGTCTGTTCTCCCGGACTTACATGACAGTGATCATTTCCCAATCATTCTTACTTCCCCTTCATATTCGCCACCTCTTCGCACCCCACGCTAGCAATTTAATCGGGCAAATTGGAACCTTTACTCACACCTAACTGTTTTTAAAGAGGTTCCTTCTTCGTCCTCTATCGATGAGCTTTTACACCTCTTCTCGTCCTCCGTTTTCACCGCAGCTTCTCATTCTATACCCCAAACTTCGGGCAGGCATTCTCAGAAATGCGTGCCTTGGTGGTCTCCTGCTTGTGCTCGTGCAGTACGTTTGAAACGCGCTGCATGGGGCAGGTACCGGTACAATAGAACCACAGAGCGACTCCTTGATTTTAAACAGAAGCGTGCGATCGCTCGCCGTGTCATCCGTGATGCTAAACGCACTTGCTGGCGAGATTATGTCTCCACCATCACCTCTGCTTCCTCTATGAGTGCAGTGTGGAAAAAAGTACGAAAACTGAGTGGTAAATATTCTCCTGACCCGGCTCCTGTTCTGCGGGTTGCCGGTGTTGATATAGCAAACCCACTAGATGTTGCCAATGAAATTGGCAATAATCTGGTCCGTATTTCTCAGGGACTCCATCTATGCCCCTCATTTCTTTCCTCAAAGTCTGCCAGAGAGTTAGCACCCTTGGACTTTTCTTCTCTCAGAGAAGAACAGTATAATGTGCCTTTTACACTTCAAGAACTGGAGGCAACACTCTCAGCTTGTCGATCATCGGCAGCTGGGCCCGACGACATTCATATTCGTATGCTACAACATTTACATCAGTCAGCCCTTGCAGTCCTATTATGCCTTTACAATCTTATTTGGTCACAAGGAGTTCTTCCACAGCTGTGGAAATCCGCCATTGTTCTCCCTTTCCACAAACCAGGCACTACGGGACATGAAACCTCCCACTATCGTCCCATTGCTCTTACCAGTGCAGCTTGCAAAGTAATGGAACGCCTAGTAAATAGACGTTTAGTGTGGTATTTAGAGACACACAACAGTCTCTCCACTCGTCAATATGGCTTTCATAAGGGACGTTCTACCATAGACCCCTTACTATGCTTAGATACATATGTTCATAATGCCTTTGCGAATAACCACTCAGTTATTGCCATATTTTTTGACCTTGAGAAGGCATATGACACAACTTGGAGGTATAATATTTTAGCCCAAGCCCACTCCTTAGGCCTTCGAGGCAATCTACCATCCTTCCTTAAGAACTTTTTAACTGACAGGCATTTCCGTGTTCAGGTTAATAATGTGCTCTCCCCGGACTTTATCCAAGCTGAAGGTGTCCCCCAGGGATGTGTTCTGAGCACAACACTTTTTCTCCTTGCTATTAATGATTTGGCCTCTAGTCTTCCATCAAATATTTGGTCATCACTCTATGTTGATGACTTCGCTATTGCCTGTGCAGGCGCTGACTGTCACCTCATTACAGTTTCTCTCCAACATGCAGTCGACCGTGTTTCCAATTGGGCCACCACACGTGGGTTTAAATTTTCCAGCACTAAAACCCACCAAATCACTTTCACTAGACGCTCTGTCATCTCCGATCATCCTTTGTACCTCTATGGCTCCCGTATCCCTGAACGTGATACAGTCAAGTTTCTGGGCCTCCTCTTTGATCGTAGGTTATCCTGGAAACCTCACATTACCTCTCTGAAGGCAACTTGTCACAGCCGGCTGAACCTTCTTAAAACCCTTGCTCATCTTTCATGGAGAGCTGATCGTCGAACCCTCCTTCGCCTACATTCCACCCTTATTTTATCGAAACTTGATTATGGTGACCAGATCTATTCAGCGGCATCTCCTGCTACTCTCTCTAGCCTTAACCCCATTCATCACCAAGGATTACGTTTATGCCTTGGTGCTTTTCGCTCTTCCCCTGTCGAGAGCCTCTATGCAGAAGCGAACGTTCCATCCTTATCCGATCGCCGTGATGCCCATTGCCTGCGCTACTATGTACGCTCTCATGATCTCCGCAATCCTTCCATTTATAGAATGGTCACTGATATTAGTAGACATTCTTTATTTGTTCGCCGCCCCTGTTTACTCCGTCCCTTCTCTCTTCGCCTTCATTCGCTCTTGTCTTCTCTTCAACTACCACCTTTCTATGTACATGTAGCATCTCACTTTTCCCTACCCCCCTGGGAAGTTCCAGCTGTTCGAGTCTGTTCTTTCTCCCTCCCTTGCTCGAAAGCCCAACTGTCTACGGTCTCTTCCCGCTCTCTTTTTCTTGACCACTTTCACTCTCATTCTCATGCCATTGCTGTGTACACAGATGGCTCTAAGTCTTCTGACGGCGTAGGATTTGCAGCAGTGTTTCCGGACAGCGTCGTACAAGGGCATTTACTATCTTCGGCTAGTATTTTTACTGCTGAATTATATGCCATCCTTACAGCACTTATCCATATTGCATCTATGCCTGTGTCATCATTTGTGGTTGTCTCAGACTCCCTTAGTGCTTTACAGGCTATACAAAAATTTGATACACCTCACTCCTTAGTCCTCCGTATCCAACTTTGGCTACGCCGCATCTTTACCAAGCATAAAGATATTGTTTTTTGTTGGGTCCCTGGTCATGTTGACGTACAGGGCAATGAACAGGCAGACACTACTGCGCGGTCAGCAGTACATGACCTACCAGTTTCTTATAGAGGTATTCCATTTACGGACTATTTTGCTGCAATATCTTCCCACCTTCACACCCGTTGGCAACAACGTTGGTCTACTATGCTCGGCAACAAACTTCAATCTATTAAACCGAGTATAGGTTACTGGCCGTCTTCTTATCACCAGTGTCGAGGTTGGGAGACTACTCTCTCCCGTCTTTGCATTGGCCATACTCGTCTTACTCATGGATATCTCATGGAGAGGCGTCTTGCTCCTCTCTGTGAGAATTGCCAAGCTCCATTATCAGTCAGCCACATTCTTTTGGACTGCCCACTTTATCAACGAGCACGCAGAATTTACCTCTGTCGTCGTCTTCACTCCGCTGCTCTCTCTTTACCTTCCCTTCTCGTTGATGGACCCACCTTTCATCCGGACTCTCTCATTGACTTTTTGACAACAACTGACTTACTTCACAAATTCTGATACCTTCAGCCCTTTCTACTTCAATCTCTTGCTACCCTCTACCCCCGTACTATCCCCTGCCCCGCTGTTTTCTGTAACCTGCTGATCATCCCTCCTCCCTTCTGCCATCCAATACCCTCGCTTCCTTCCCTACCCTGCAGTGCTGTATAGCCCTTGTGGCTTAGCGCTTCTTTTTGATTATAATAATAATACACGTTATCTAGACTTGTACTGTGACAAATTAACTGAAGTGTTGTTGATAGACATTGATGTGTATGGATAAATGTTTGTTTTCGCCTCTAAATGTTAAGGGAGGTACCTGATAGGGTTACTTGACCAGTAAAGACGCATTTTTGGTAAAAATACTATAAAGAAAAACCTAAAAACGCAAACTGACTTCCGTTTGTAGGTTTTAAAAGCACTTTGTCCTGTCTTTAAGTCTTTATCATTTCAATAACAGATCTCAATTGATTGATGTTCTACATCACTTCCGTCGCAAATGCTTAGTTTTCAAGTTGCGATGGAAGTGATGTAGAACATCAATTAATTTACTACATATTTCCCCAGAAACACATAAGCCACATCAGAAAATCGTTGGTTGGGTGAAACTGAAAATCGTCCCTTCATTCTTTAATTCTCATGTCCTTATCTATGGTGGTAGGCCATATATCATGCAAAACATAATGATTAGTTTAGTTATGAAAAATGGTAATATAAATACCATTGTGCATTGTTCTTGGACTCGGTATGATTTCTGTTTAAGTAAATTGGAGATCAAGGAGGATGAATTAGTAAAATATTCGTAGCCCAAATCACTAACCTAATCTATGGTAAAAGTTCTGTATATGACTCTTTTCTGGTAACGTTTTGATTTTTTAGATGCGCAGCCAGAGGAAAGGGGGCTACAAGGGCCATATCCCCCCAATTGACAGAAAAAAAATTAATAATTAAAAAATTAATAATAATTGATAATGAAAAATTTGTATTTGCATGATTACAGACAGTGATACATCCTCATTATGGCATCTCGTGAACGTGATGTTAGACGTTCTTATGCGAGTGGGTCACAGAAAAGAAAGAAGAAAATTCAAGAAGAAGAACAGAAAAAGAAGGATGTAGGAAGCTGCAGAAAGATCACAGACATGCTCACGAAAACAGTTTTTGATGTTACCAGTACAGTTGAATCTGCAGATACGTCAGATCATACAGGAAGCCCTCCCTCCATTATTTCTCAGCCAGCATCTACTTCTTTTGTGTCTCCTTTCAATGTTTCAACGGACATTTCATCCACAGGATTTGTCTTAAAAGATCCTGCCTCATGGCTAAATGTAATCCCAGATTCTCTACGTAATGCTTTCATTGCAGAAAACTTCAGTCAAACTCTAAACATTGACTTTAGGAAATCAGCAAGGATTTATGATGATGGAAGTCGTCGTTGTTTAAAGTCATCTATGTTTTATAGGAAGCTTGCAAATTCAGAAACTGTGAAAAGATCATGGATGGTATACTCTGAAAGCTCAGGAAAAGTGTACTGTTCAGCATGCAAGCTATTTTCTACCAAAGAAAATACCTTCACACAGGGATTCAATGACCGGAAAAATTCCAAGCGTTTCGAGGAACATGAAAACAGCACCACTCACAGGAGCTGCATTTTAGCCAGTGTATTTCGTGCACAGAAAAAAGGCTTATTGGATTCTCATTTGGAAAATCAAACTGAAAAAGAGCACACTTATTGGAGAAAAGTTCTAGAAAGAGTTGTTGCTGTTGTAAAATTCTTAGCTCTAAGAGGACTTGCTTTCCGTGGAGAAAATGAGGTTTTTGGTTCGGAAAACAATGACAATTTCCTAGGGATCATAGAACTGTTAGCACAATTCGATCCATTCTTAGCAAATCATGTGTCACGCCTTGGGAATGCAGGAAGAGGCGCTGTATCTTACATGTCATCTACTATATGCAATGAATTTATTGAACTGATGACTAAGAAGGTCCTCAGTAACATCATAGCAGCTGTGAAAACTGCAAAATACTTTGCAATAAGTGTAGATTCAACACCAGATATTTCACATACAGATCAATTGACATTCATTGTTCGCTTTGTCGACTCCAGTGGTAAGCCTGTAGAGCGCTTTATAAAATTCATTCCTCTTTCAGGCCATGATGGAGAAACAATGATGAATGTAGTACTGGATACTCTGCTTGAACATGATCTCTCTATTATGGATTGCCGTGGCCAGAGCTACGACAATGCAAGTAACATGTCGGGTAAATATAATGGATTGCAAGCCCGTATCAAGCAAATCAACCCACTTGCTGAATATGTGCCCTGCTCAGCACATTCTCTTAATCTTGTTGGGTCACGTGCTGCGGAGTGTTGTGTCGCTGCAGTTTCATTTTTTGAACTTTTACAAGCACTCTTTAATTTTTTCTCTGCTTCAACGCATCGGTGGAGTATACTCAAGTCAACCATTCATGGAGATGTCATCAAATCATTATCAACAACAAGGTGGTCAGCGTAGCATGATGCAACACATGCTTTGAAAGACAGCTTTGCTCAAATACGTTCTGCTTTGATCCAAATAGCAGAGGATGAAGACTAGACAGCAACTACAAGAAGCGAAGCAGCCAGCTTAGCATCAAAATTGGGAGATTTTGAATTGGCCTTACTCTGTGTGCTTTCGGATTGTATACTGGAACGGTTAAATGCCACGAACAAGACACTTCAGAAAATTGAAATTGAAATGGCTACTTGTGCTAACCTCTATGCAGGCTTAGTGGAATTTGTAAGCTCACTTCGCAGTGATGAAGCTTTTGAAATGCTTGAAGAGAAAGCTAAACTGCTGGTGAAAGACTACAGTTACCGGGCTGATCATCAGCGGTCAAGGAAGAGGAAACGCAATTTTGAAGAGCCAGACAATGAAATTGTGTTGCTACCAAGGCAGAAATGTAAGACAGCTACATACTTCGTCATTCTGGATTCACTGATTACAGAATTGGTGAAAAGAAAAGAAATCTACCAGAATCTCAATGACAAGTTTGGATTTCTGTTCAAAATTACTACTATGCCAGATGCAGAATTGAGAGATGCTGCATTAAAGTTGCAACAACACCTTTCAGCAGATGTTCAGGACACATTTGTTGAAGAAATAGTTCATTTTTCTGGGTATATGAATCAGATTAAAGCTCCACCTGAAAAATGTGCGCCCTCAGCTGCTTTGAAACATTTAAGAAATGCAGGTATCTCAGAAACCTTCCCTAATGTTGACATAGTGTATCGCCTTTACCTAACACTTCTAGCTACTAACTGTGAAGGAGAACGTTCATTTTCTGTTTTGAAAAGAGTGAAAAAACAGCTCCGTTCAACAATGAGCCAAGACAAATTGTGTAACCTAGCCTTGTTGACCATTGAGTCTGATCTAACAAGAAATATTGATTTTCAGAATATAGTAATTGATGATTTTGCCAATATGAAATCCAGAAAAAAAGTTTATTTAAGAAGTGCCTGTGAATATAAACAATTCTTTACTTTCTTGAGTTTATATGATTTGATAGTCTTATGCATGATGCAATGATAACAATAATGGTCAGTGATTTATAAAGGGAATAATAGTGCTGTAGTGGTTATGCTGAATATAATAGGTACATGATGTCACTACTTTAATAGCCTAATCTAGCAATACTATGCTGTCTTGAGTTCATTCTCTTTAAAATGCATGATTTAACAAGATAGTTATAATGGCTGTTGGTAAATGGTTTTGGTTGTCTTGATGTACTTTCCCTATTAAATTTAATCTAAATAGCCAGAATGTATTTAATTAGACCTTAAACAGGCTCACACCGACCCCCCCCCAACCCAACCTGGAAGGGGTCGCTTCGCTTACCCGTAACTCAAGGGGGCCCCGCCAATCTGAATAGCCTAGGGCCCGGAAACTTCTTAATCCGGCCCTGTCTGTGGTCCCGTAAATCACGTTCCCTCACTCTTCACCAGGACCAGTTACGACGCTTCCTATTATGAAGTGAAACCTGTATTAATCCTTAGGCCGCCGTGAACGCCAATTTCCTGGTCCCATGTTTTCCCAGCCTCTTAACTCCATTCCAAACACTTCCGCTCCCACTGCCCCGTCTCGACCTCTCCCTGCCCATCAGCGCAGGCGCAGAGCTTCCCTGTTGGTTCTATTCCATTTTCAAATACATTTTTGACCAATGTCGACACATTGAACACCTATTAGGCACTATAGCTTCGGAAGATTAAAATATTTTCCACAATTACCATAGGGTATATGAGGGTTGGGATGTGGATTGTGTTCTATGGTGGATGTGTGCCATCATGTTCAGACATTCCTTGTATTATAGTGCCAGCCGTTTAGCTGGCTGGAGTGTGTTTATATATTTTGTTATTGAGTTTCTTAATGCTCTTATAAATGTATACGTATAAGAGATTTGTCACTGAGGTGAAAGTGACACGTTTTCACGGGGGGGGGAAGTGTAAGCATTAATGGGTAGGTATCTATCGTTTTTTATATGACCATTTTTTCACGTGAAGCACAGTATGTTAAGCAGTGTTTGATTTGAGTGCAGCCAGTTCTGATGTCATTATATAAGTGCTTTTTCAGTATTTGTGTAGTCACAGTTGATTATTGTTTACTGCATGTATCTTGTTACATATTGATTATATACCCATATCTCTTGTACCTGAGTTTTAAATAAAATATAAAAAAAAATGAGTTCAATGCCCACAGTATTCACTCTCCGGCGCACACCTAGCGCCATATTGTTTTCTGAGTAGCTCGTCTGGGTAAACAGTAGACGGGTGCAAAACTCTACCCACTCTACCTCATCCAGGCAGCGAAATGATAAAAAAAAAAAAAATACGAAAAACGCGCTACTTTCCGCTTGTTTATGCAATGTAAGTGATTTCTTATTGTTTCCCGTATACAATACACCGTTTTCTGTAGTTCTACCAGACGTAACATAAAAAATCCTTCTCTTATATTGAGGGACAGACGTAATCATTTATTCAAAGTTAGCCACTACCCTCCGGTATAATATATTATTATTTTGGCTGGCTTTCTTATACGTTTATCCAAGTTATCATATGCATACTATCGTTATTGAATAAAATATATACGCAGAAAAAGGATATTGGTAATAATAGCGTCAGTATAAGACATCTTGTGAGTGGTGATCAGACTTTTTTTTTTTTTTTTTTTATATTTTATTTAAAACCAATACAGTTTAACATAAAAATAAAGAAACAGTAAGGAACCTAATCAAATTAACTGACAAACGGATTGTACCTACATGCTCGCAAGATGTTACAACAAAAACTTACATCAAGAACATAACTAATAACAAAATTACATGTCACAGGTTCGTGAATTGACATACAAAACCTTGCATATATATAAATTGTACATATAAATGACATCTGACAAAGGTTCAATACACTTGAACATAAAATATACAAAGAAGTTATATCAGTTAAAACCCCTCCTTCACATTAATCTAAAAACCAAAACCTAACATCATAATCTAACTAGAAAATCTACATACTTATCCCTAACAATACAGCCGAACATATCCCAACATACAAATAAACAGACAAAGAATACAGCTTAGAACACAATAACTGAAGCTCTATACTGTTACAATAAACCCATATACAAATTTCAGACACAAATGGACTACGTCACTAAACTGTCTAGATATGTCTGTATACCATACAGACTAAAACTTAACATCAAGAACTTGCATGAACACCAAACCGGTATCAGGGTACAGACCATAATTATAAACTTTAAAAAGAATCAATCATGCATATATAAATTATTACATAACGTCTGACCCATGACAAAGGCTCAATACAATAGAAAGGGATATTTATATATATACACATACACACCCACACACCCACACCCACATCCACACACACACCCACACATACACACAAAAATTTGCAACAAAATCACATTAATCAGATGCACTGTATGCACAATGCCAAACAGTATATAAGTATATCTCATCATGCAAAAACCCAGCACGTAACATAAATACAAACTAAAACACACTTCATGTCGCAAAGAACTTATTTCTCAAGAATCATGTTATTACAAGACAGATACACATCATAATTATACATAAAAAATCTACTATATTATACCTACATTCTGAAAAGTGTTATATCTACCATAACGAGACCTTGATCTCTACATCCACACTTGGATGCCATAAAGTCCCAATGAAAACCAGGAAACCATTCCAAACCCACATTCACAACACTCTCACGACCTCCCCCCCCCCAGGGAGGCGAGCCCGCTGTTGCCCCCTGACTCCCTCCAACCTATGAAAACCCCTTCACTCACTCATTTCCAATCACAGATTTATGAGAATCCCTAACGTTAGCATTCTATACCCCTCTGAGAAAGCCTGATCCCACCTCCTCCCATACAAATCTCTGTTACGACACCTCGTACGGTAGAACGTTACCGCAAGAACCTTTCTTCTCTCCTCACTATCCCCTCTCCCCCTCATCACCCACGACATATATATATAATCTACCATGATATAATCTAAAGCTCTTATGACACCCTCATCTAACCCACCCATATCTAGACTTAGAGCACGCAAAACCGACACCCCACGGCCCCCCACCCTCTGTACCAACCTACTTAACCAGCACCTGACCTCCTCTAGCCCTTCACAAAAGTAAACTACATGGAACGCAGTCTCATCCCCTCCACAGATACCACACCCCCCACCCTCTACAACCTGTCTGTTTCGTAATATCTCACCAGTCGGAAGGATCCCATGCAGAAAACGAAACATCACCTCACGCGCCCGAGGTTTTAACTTCAATTTACTAAATCTAAACCAAATACTCTTCCACGCATACATGGGGAACAAACCCTCAACTGGGACAACGCACCTACCTACAAGTAACCTACACAAAACCCTTATACGAACCTTTCTCAGTCCCCTAACCAACATCACAGCCCTCAAAACTATTTCACATTCCCTCAACTCCATTCCTCGATACCACATACCCAGCCTGTCGTGTATCCTTCCCAAACGCCCCGCGTTCACACCCTCACGCAACACTTCCCATTTAATAAACACACATTTAGCCCTCCGTCTCAAATCCAACAACCCCAACCCACCCTGACTTACAGGTAACATTACAACCTCCCTCCTTAACCAATCACAACGTGAACCCCATAAAAATTTGTACACCCGTCTTAGTATCCCCGCAATCGCTGTCCCTGTAATTGGGAACACAGCTGCAACATACCAAACCTTACTATACAATAGAATGTTCACGACTATCACTCGCTGTATCAGAGTTAGGTGCTGGGGTCTCAGAACACCTAGACGCCCCACGATCCTTTCCAATAACCTATCTGAATTTTCCTCCCGCGCCGCAACCATGTCATCCCTATAAATAATACCACAAATCTTTAAAGACACCGCCCATTCTTTAACAACATTACATCTCCCCCCCACACCCCCCACCCAAGAACCCAACCCCATGCACCTTGACTTCGCACTATTTACCTGCATACCCGTGGCACTTCCAAATAATTGCACCACCTCGTCCAACACTCCCATTGACATCCCTGCACGAATGAGAACAGTGGTGTCGTCAACATATCCAATTAACCCCGGCCAGGCCCTCCCACCCCCCACACTTCCCTCACATGGCGTACATAAGCTACGGTCAACCATTCTATAAAAGGGGTCCTGGAAACACGCAAACAATATTTGGGACATGGGGCATCCCTGTCTAAGGCCTCTTCCCATTGCAATTTCCCTCCCCATACACCCATTAATCTGTATCCTCATTTTCGCCCCCCACTCGACTATTTCCTCCCCAAAACCCTGTCTCCTAAGTATAACCTGCAAAGCTCCCCTTTCCACTCTATCATATGCTCCCTGCCAGTCTAGAGCCAACAAAGCCGCCCCTCCACCCCCACCCTTAGCTTCCACAAAACTTCTCAGTATCCCATGTCCTTCAATCATCGACCTTCCCGGCAACCCGAACTGAGATTTTGACACCACCCTCTCCACTACACATTTGAACCTATTACCTAAAATTTTTGCAAACACCTTATAGTCTGCACACATCAGTGATATGGCTCGGTACTCCCGAAGGGTGGGCTGCCCCTTGACCTTCGGGACCAACACTACAACTGCAGTTTCCTGCTTCTCCCCCAACTTACCCTTCTCCTTCATACTATTAAATAACCTAACTATAAATTCCTTTATCAACGCCCAATGTTGTAAATAAAATTCTACCGGGAGACCATCAATACCGGGAGCTTTCCCCTTCCTCATTCCCCTTAACGCATTCTCTATTTCCTCTGCCGTAATCATCCCACCTAAAGCCTTTCGATCACTATTTCCTAAATTACACGTCACATACGTACACACCTTGTCCAATGCCCCGTCACCCACCCCCCCACTGTTCCAGTACTTCTCGTACCAAGCCTCTGCATACGCACACATCCCCTTCGTGGTTCGTATCTCCTGCCCTACTCTATAATTCCCAACCATCTCCGTTACCTCTAAACATGGTATAGCCGTCAGCGCCTGCCTTTGCTTTTGTTGCCGCAAAACACACGCTGACGGCTTGTCACCCCAAAGCACTTCCTCCACCCCTGCCTGCATCCTTACAGCTTGAAACCTTTCATTTTGCAACACCCTCAACCTCCCCTTTATTTCAGCTATTTCATCCATAGGAAAATTATTCCCACCCACCCCCCTCCCATAGCAACCTCTTAACCTATCCTCTAAATAGTTAGCCAGTCCATATTTTAAATTATTAATACGTTTTCCTTCTCTCACATAAAACTTTCTAATCCTTTCCTTTGCGACACTATCCCACCATGTCACAATGTCATCCACTCCCTGTTCTTCCACACTAAGCTCCCTCCATAGGACTGAAAACCCCTCCAACCCCTCCTCATCACCTAACACACTTATATTTAATTTCCAATAACTTCTATATATTTCCGCGAGCATCCCCCACCCAACCTCCACCACCACTGCCCTATGATCTGACATTGTAGCCTCAACAGTACTGAAAGATTTCACGTCCACTCCCTGAGAAAGGTACACTCTATCTAGTCTCGCAGCATAACCACTCCTAACAAACGTATATTCAGTCTCCCACACCGCTCCCCCAAAGGCATCACGTAACCTAACATCCCTTAATAAATCCCTAAGAGCCACAGACATATATCCAGCCCCTCTTGGGTCCACATCAGCCACCCTGATTACACTATTCCAGTCCCCACCAACTATCGCCACCTCTGGCAGTGCACTTAAGAAAAACACAAGATCCTCACACACAAAATCATTCTTTACCTTTATGTTATTTTCTGCCGGCGCATACACACTCACAAAAGACACACGCTTACCCATCCACCACCCATCCACACGCAACACCCTCCCTCCCCCTCCTCCCTCGCTTCTCTGCAAAACAAATGGGCTCGTCTCCCTTATTAAAATTTCCACACCACCTTTTAGACGGGGAGATGGCAGGGTAACTACTCGAAATCCTACCACCTCCAACACCCTACCCTCTTTGAAATTGTGCTCCTGCAGGAACACAACATCCACTCTAGATTTATTCAGAAAATTACGAAACCAATCTCTCTTCATACCGCTACATAACCCATTAACATTTACAGACATACACCTAAGGCCTATTAAAGTTTCCACCCCTGCTTCCTCTCATCACTCTTTACAACTCCAGAGCTTGAATTTACGTTTGACACCTTCAGAGTGCTCTCTTTCCCTCCCCCCTTCTTCCGGTGCCTCCTATCATGGCTACCACCACCTACACCACTACCTGCACACTTCACCTCAGTCTGTTTCCCAGGCCTTTGTGCAGGAGTAAGGACGTCATCAGAATCTGATGTAGCCGCCCTCTTTCTCGTGACAGTCATGTTACACATATCTTGGTCAGATGTTACCTCTCGATGAACCTCCACCTCCACCTGAGAATGGTTTAATGAGTCAATGGACGACTCCAAACCACCATCACGTCCCAAATTATCATGTCTCAGACTTTCTGGAAGCGACGATTCTCCGATGACACCACGCTCAGATGTAACGTCCCTCTCTGGTGGTGACAACGTCTTCAACACCTCCACCAATTCCTCCTCAATCTCAAGAATCTTCTCTTGTACTTGCTGCTCCTCCTTATCCACAGGAGACGACACCTGATCAGGCAGTTGGGGGCGGGACTCCAACTCACCACCAGTCCTGTGTGCCCGATCCACTATCTCGCTCCACAAAACACCACGCCCTCCATCCGATGTTTGTTCCTCAACTGCCACCTTTGAAGCAGGGGCTGCGACGTCCACCACAGGTCCAGGCACATGTCTTCGCTTGTCACAGGTCGCCGCTATGTGATCATACTCACCACATAGGCGGCATGTACGTCGTTGTCCTGGGTACATTACCATTACCTGCGTCCTGAAATCTTGTAGGTACACATAGGATGGTATTTGGTGCCTCAAAGTCATTTTGAGGTTGAAAGAACCCTCTGGAAAACCAGCATAGGCTCCTGCCGCCCACGTACCATGTTGAGCATAATGCACCGTCCCATACTTCTCAAAAACTTTCCTTATATCTGCCTCGTCCGCCTCAAAGGGAACGTTGCGTAACTTGATCCACGTATAATACCGTGAAACATCTATCATTCTTACAGTGACAGCTGGTGTGACGTTAAGACTCACGTCCTGAAACCTGGTGATTAACGATTCATAAACCGTTGCTGATAGCAGTTTGACGAAAATTCGTTGTCCTCCGTTCAATGCTACACCATACAAGTCATTATCTTGTACTCCATAAGTCTCCCGTATGATCTTTGGCAATAAGACTTGCGCAGAACTGGTCGTTATCGTTCCTTTAAGTAGCTCGATGCCTACAGTATTTATCCTTCGTCTCAGACTAACCGCCATCTTGACGATCACAGTGCACCTAAGTTGTTAGCCGAGGTGTGACAGCACCACTTCACACCACTGCAGCCAGGTAACTGACAAGGGCGCTCGCCTACACACAGCAGAGGGGTGCAGAGCACTACCGCACACTACCGTGGTCAGGCAGCGAATATGATGATCAGACTGATGTCATCAGCAACTGGTTGTTGCATCACCATGCAAGCTCCGCCCACCTCTCTTATAAGTTCATCGACACCATGCCCAGCCCTTCTAGGGTAGGGTAGGTGCCTGAGCCAGAGCTTGCAGCTCACAAGACTGTCATTCCCATTTGCCCCCTTGGGGCGGGGATGGCAGACCAGAGAGGCCTAGCTTCTCCCTACGAGCCCCGTGAGGGGGGGATGTGGCTAGGCCTGGGGACAGTTGGTCCCAAAGATAAAGGGGTACTTGTGCCTCCTCCCATGGGAGACTTAGGTCTCAGATACTCCCTAGAGAGGGAGCCAAGGCCGGGCCACCACTTGGAAAAGGCCCGGGCCGGGAGAATACCGGCGAATCTTTAATAATAATAAATTTCTATCAGTTTGGGAGACACACAGATGATGATCAAACTAAATGCAAATTATATGATGAAGCATATGGTCACTGTCTTGAACACTGTGCTTAACTTTCATATCATACCAATACCATACCATATCATAGCACTTATTGAGGAATACAGAGACAGACAATATAATAACCTATGTGACATGTTAAGATATTAATGAAAATAAGATAAAATAAGATAAAATTTCGTTCGGATTTTTAACCCCGGAGGGTTAGCCACCCAGGATAACCCAAGAAAGTCAGTGCGCCATCGAGGTCTGTCTAACTTATTTCCATTGGGGTCCTTAATCTTGTCCCCCAGGATGCGACCCACACCAGTCGACTAACACCCAGGTACCTATTTGCTGCTAGGTGAACAGGACGTGTCGAAATGTTTCCACCCGCCGGGAATCGAACCCGGGCCCTTCGTGTGTGAAGCGTGAGCTTTAGCCACCAGGCCACCGGGCCACCAGATACTAGATATACTAAGCAAATTTCCTAAATTTGCTTGTAACAGATAAGTGAACTGTAGATATGTAGATATAAACCCATATGTACACCTGGACGCTGACATGTCCCTAGGGGAGCTCTCCATCGGGGTGCTAACGGAGTCACTGGCTTCTTGGACCTCTTGGGGAGGGTCGATGGTGCTCGTGCAAGCAGCAGATCCCGGGGCAACTTGCTGCTGTTTGCAATGGCTGTC
Organism: Cherax quadricarinatus; assembly: GCF_038502225.1. NCBI lineage: Eukaryota > Metazoa > Arthropoda > Malacostraca > Decapoda > Parastacidae > Cherax > Cherax quadricarinatus. Next base: position 3,760,899 of record NC_091336.1, read on the forward strand.
TACCGAGGAGAGACAGGCACCTAGCAACATCTGTTGTTGGGGCAATGGATGAATTCCCTGCTATGTTTGTTAACTGCTCATTACTCTGTAATTTGTCTATGATTGTAATCATGTCATAACGTGTTTATCATTCATTACCTTTGAAACTTGTCATGATTTTGACCAGCTCTACCTGGAGCTCATTACCTTTGTAAATTCTCATGATTAATGTGTTTATGATTCATTACCTTTGCAATTATTCATGAGTGTGACCAGCTCAACCTGGAGCTCATTACCTTTGTAACTTGGTCATGATTATGACCAGATCTAGTTCATTACCTTTGTAACTTGCTCAGCTATCAAAACTTTGGAGTCCAGTCCCTGGACCAATTATGTACCTCTGTAATCTTTTGACTACCGCCCACAGGATGGGTATGGGGTGCATAATAAACATATTAAACTAAAACTAACACCTGTTAACCCTTTTGGGGCCTAGTTCCTCCATACGCTACCGTCCACAGGATGGATGTGGGGTGCACAATAAACTAGCCACTTCGGTGGCAAAATCTAAAAAATCTCTAAATTCCACTTTGACTTTTTTGGCTTATCCTAGGTAATGAGCTCATATTATTTATGCCTTCAGGATCACTGTAAAAAACATTCTGTAATAAGAAGACAATGTTTGAATACCTACCATAATAATATTAGATTTATATACCATCAAAAGTTTATCTAGCTTATTTTCTTATTTTCAAAACTTATCAATTAAATATGAACATTTTATATATTAATTTTCATTACACTTTTAAAATTTATGCGTAAATTATAATTTTATGCATTGTTTAAATTTTTAATAAAATTCTTTAAATGCTTTTAAAAAGTTTACATAAATTATTTTGACTTTTGAAATATTTATTAAAACTTCTTTTAAATAAACTATAAAATACTTCTCAGTTTCCTATCTCTTAAGACAAAAAGCCAATTTTGAATACCCGTGAGGGTAGTAATAATAAATAATATAATAGTGTAAGTGTTAAACTTTGACCCAAATAAATTTTATGGTAATAATGAAACCATACAACGGGCGGGATTTGAACCCGCGGTCAGAGTCTCAAAACTCCAGACCGTCGCGTTAGCCACTGGACCAGCTAGCCACAGTAAGATTCGTCCAACTAGGTATATTTCTACACAATAGAAGGTTAGCATAGACATAGTGGTGCCTATGCTAACCTTCCTAGTACGGCCGCGAATGGCGACTCTGGTTCCAACAACGCTTCTCCCCGTCGCTGGTTCCATTTTTCGTTTACAAATTAATTATTAAATACAATGTATTACACTAATTTTTATAAAAAATACGCTGGATTTTTCTCGGAAAATACATTATTTTCCACAGCAGTGTTATTATAGTGTGTTTCAGTGTGTATTGTTTTGTAGTGTCCTTGCAATGTTTTTGTAGTGTAGTTAAGTTTTATGGTCCCTTTGAAATAAGAGAACTCCCATTAATTTAGCTTCAATGTTGGTGTTTCTTGTTGAAGGTTTGAATTAGTTTAGGGCTGTATATGTCCTAATTTGCCATTTCAATTGGAAAAAGGGAAAATAAGAGTTTGTGAAAATTTACTCCCCTCAAGGAAGGTTCCTTGATGTTGGTGAGGGGCTCTTGATTTAGGAAATTGGATCTGTGCTCCAGTTCCCCGAATTAAGCCTGAATGCCTTCCACATCCCCCCCCCAGTCGCTGTATAATCCTCCGGGTTTAGCGCTTCCCCTTGATTATAATAATAATAATGTGAAAATTTACAAATACCAAATCTGATTTGCTTCAAAACTTAACCGCTTTCCAAATTGAGACTTTATTCTGTTATAACATTCTCGCATGCATTACGAGTCAGGGACCAAGGGCTATACAAATCAGGGATACCTTTCTCTGAAGTACACGGACCAAGGGTTATGCAATAGTGGAATACCTTTCTCAGATCATTAAGATACAGGGATCTAGGGTTATGTAATATTGGGATACCTTTCTCAGATCACTAAGATACAAGGGAATAGGGTTATGCAATACGGGGATACCTTTCTCTGTTAATTAAGGTTATGCAATACGGGGATATCTCTCTCAGATCACTGAGGTACAGGGACCTAGGATTATGTAATATTGAGATACCTTTCTCAGATCACTGAAGTACAAGGGACTGGGGTTGTTCAATACAGTGATACCTTTCTCACATCATTCAGGTACAGGGACCTAAGGTTATGCAATACGGGGATACCTTTCTCTGATCATTGACATACAGAGACCTTAGGTTATGCAATTCGGGATACCTTTCACAGATCATTATGGTACCAGGGACTGGGGTTATGCAATACGGGGATACCTTTCTCTGATCACTGAGGTACAAGGAATTAGGCTATGCAGTGCAGGGATACCTTTCTCTGATCATTGAGGTACGAGGGACGGGTTATGCAATACGGGGCTACCTTTCTCTACTCACTCAGCAACCGAAATATATCTAGTTATTATTACTGTTATGTGTCCATTCCTCGACTTTCCTATTCACCGGTATCCCTTAACTCGTCGCCATTATCTACATATGGGATAAGGGCGAGTTTAGCTGATCCAGGCCAAACAGCGCTCCAAGCCAGCCAGTGAAGGCCAAGGCTACATCTGTTCTGAATCCCAGAATGCCTTTGTGAACGTTCTACAGTGTTCCGGCCGCACCTTCGGTGTTGTGAGAACTAGTTCTTATGTAGTGAAAATTTGTCTGTCATTCCAAGACACGTGTGCTAGATGTGTTAAGTGCTGCAGGTTTGGAGTAATTAACAAGTAGTACAGGGTTGGTAACTCTCGAGACGACTGTGGGCCCAGTGAATGACCTTGAAAATTGCACTGCGACCTGCAGGAAACTACACCCATATTGCCTGTGTCTAGCGAGGTGAATATCCCTTCCTTGTCCCTTCTTCCTCGATTTGGAACTCAGCCGTTCGCCTCTATTTGCTTGTGGTCTAGAGGCGGTTTTTTGCCAGACCACATGGGTGCTTGAGTGCCCGTGTCCTCTGTGCCGCACTCCACTCATCTTGCGAGTGTCTCCTGTGTGCCTGCCTGCCTGCTGCAAGCAAGTGTCCGGGTGGTGGGCGCGGGCTTGGCGAGCACAGTCAAGCAAGCTTGAGGGCAGCACTAAAAGCTAGCCAGAACAAGCTAAGGCAGCCTGCAGTTATAGCTGTCCTAGGGCCCAGCATGTCTGTGTATACGTTCTACAGTGCTGCTGGCATACCAGTGTTTCCTCTAGTCTAGTGGCTTAAGAACAATTTAACGAGCATTGCAGTGCTGACATTTTGAGTGGGACATGCCAGAGGTTCACTTATAAACATAGTAAGTTTGTGGTGATTTGCTTGTACACAGTGAACATTCATCTGTCATACTTGTGCTAGAAGTGTTAAGTGCTGCTTTCCCCAACAGTTAATTGTCATTTGTAAGCCTGTATTAAGACTTTAAAAGGCTCAGAGTGTACTTCAGTGTAGCGACTCCTTACATTTGATAAATCAGTGTAATACATGCTCTGCTCAGTGTAACTGAACTATTAAATACGGTTACATAATTAAGTTGCTTGTCCTAGTGTCATTGTTGTGTTTTCTAATACATTTTCTCGTTCAGACTGAAACTTTACTGCTAAATTCCCAGTAATATTTCAAATTGCAGTGTTCATCTGTGGTGTGAGTGTGTAACTTATGCTTTGTATTTTTACTGTGAACAAGCTTACTCCTGCATAATGTTCAGTTTCATGAATACTTTCTTACTTGAGTAATTCGGTTACCTTTCAACTGTGTTAAGCAAGAGTCAGCCTGTTAACATCTATGTTCCTTGCCATCTCATCTAGTGGGTTTAGCGCCTAGTTAAAATTGTAATAGTAACAATTTGCAATCATTATACTTCTAGTTATACATTGTGTAAATTGTTTTAGACTATTTGATCAATTGGACTGTAGTGTTTAACTTCTGATACACCAATTTAATGACTGCAGACACGCACTGACACAATAAACACATTAAAACGCTGGTACCTCTCCAGAAGCTGGGCCTAGTGTGTGACCTTGAGAAGTTCAGTGTGTTTATTACGACCAGCGGTGTACCACTCTCACTTATATTTACATCAACACAAGTATATTCTAAGTGATAAAGTGTACACTTGGTGTACTTGGTAACACTTGTCATACATAGTAACGCGTGTGTAAGTGAGATTGTTTAGGTACTGGTTCATCTATCTACAGCTGCACACTTATGCTTGCATACATGTATAACATAGTAACGTGTGAGTTACCCAGGATGGACCAAGGAAGTCGACCAGAGTGATTTATCTCATTGTCATTGTAACATTACCTAGTTTTTTTTTTTTTGTAATACTGTTTACAATCTATGGTTGGGGTAAGAGGTTGTCTTCAGCATTCATTGTGATGTCTGCTATATTATTATTTCAGTGAGGTACATTTTTTTTTTTTTTTTTTTTTTACACAGGGTTTGACAAGGTTAAGGATCCCTAGCTTTATTGACAGCTATTTACAGGTTAAGGATTCCTAACTTTAATGGCAAGCTAAGAGCTGTTACCTACATCAGCTCATTTGAAAGCATTTTTATTGTTATGAGACATACAAGTAGGAAACAGGATGAAGTTGGAGCCATCTGTGGGCCAGCATTTTCATTTGATCAACTGACTTTATCTCGTTGACATCATTATCCTGTACGAATGTGTTCCATACTCGAGTCATCCTTGGTATGTATGATCTCAGATGGAGTGATGTTCTGGAGAAGGGTACAGCCAGAGTGAAGTTGCTGCTTTCTGCCCGTCTTGTGGCATAAAAGCTTGTTTCACGCTGTCCTCGAAGTGGATCCAAGTGTGGTATTTTGACAATATTGGCCTTGTACATAACAGTAAGGCCACCCACATCCCTCCTATGTTGAAGGCTCTGCTGAAATGACAGATCTATCCAGGATGGGTCCAGGCGAGAGATGAGACGTCTTGCTCTGTTCTCTACTCTGTCAAGCAGTCGCAGATGAGAGGGGGGGCAGGCAAACCAAGAAAGTGGAGCATACTCAAGGTGCGAGCGTACTTGTGCCTCGTACAGGATCTTGCAACCCCTACTGTCAAGCAGATGGGAGATACGGCGAAGTGCTGTAAGCTTCCTGGCTGCCTTGTTTGCAAGATTTACAACATGGTTCTTCATGGTTAGTTTGGAGTCAAATTTCACCCCAAGGATATCAACTTCTTCTCCAGGTGCCAACATCCTCCCATTCATCCTTACTACTGCACCAGCATTACCATCATGGTGCCTAGAGACGATCATCATTTGTGTTTTCTCAGGTGCAAATGTTACTTGCCATCTATTTCCCCAAGCTGATATAGCTCTCAGCTGGTGATTGATGTAGCTTAGAGCAGCTGGCATTTCTTCTCTTGGATAAGTGAATGTCAGTGTACAGTCGTCTGCATATGCATGTGATTCTGGGATGAGATGAAGAAGGTCGTTGAAGTAGACATTCCATAACAATGGACCCAGCACGCTTCCTTGTGGAACACTTGACCCAATAGGATGTCTTGCTGATTCCGTTCCATTGAGAACTACACTTAGAGATCTACCATGAAGGTAATCACTGAGGAGACATAGCGTAGAGCCTACAATTCCCAGTGCTTGAAGTTTTGCTAAGAGGCCCTGGTGCCACACCCGGTCGAAAGCGCCAGCAATGTCCAGTGCTACCACACAGCTGACTTTGGATTCATCCAGTGACTGGTGCCACTTAGTGGAGAGGTTTAACAACAGATCAGCAGCAGAGTAACCTTTCCTGAAGCCATATTGACGATCACAAAGTAGTGAGTGGTAGTCAAAAAACTCTGTTATTTGTCTTGAGATTATTGTCTCAAGGATCTTACCAGTGATTGACAGGAGTGACACTGGTCTGTAGTTGCTGATTTCTGCTCTGCTCTTCTTTTTGTGGCAGTAGCCTGAACTAACTCAAGTGGAAGTTATCATTGAATTTGAACCTCATGTTTAATGTGATGTATGTCAGAATTCTAATTTTATGCTCAATATTACCTACTTTGTCTCTCTCTCTCTCTCTCTCTCTCTCTCTCTCTCTCTCTCTCTCTCTCTCTCTCTCTCTCTCTCTCTCTCTCTCTCTCTCTCTCTCTCTCTCTCTTTTCATCTTTGTAATTTGTGATAAGGTGTAAGACCTCGCCTGTACCATCCATTATATCATTATATGTACCATATTATTAACACACATACAAGAGGTCTCTGAGTGTGTTTTTGGTGGGGTGTGTGTCGTATTGAGTGGTGGTGGTCTGGGTTGAGTATGGTTGGAGGTGTTCATTGAACTTGAGCACTTGTGTCTTGTGATCTATTTTGGACTTCTGACTTTGTAGTGAATATTTGCTCTTGCATAAGCTATAAGGGAAAGATAAGCGAGGAATTCTTGTGTTGTGAGTCTTACACCAGATATCATCACTGGCAAACATGGCAACTGTCATAGAGGAACCTATTTCTGCAGGTGATGGAAATGATGATAGCTTCCAGACCTTTAAAAGTAAACAAAAGAGAAAAAGTGAGAAAGGGCTAGAGCGTCGACGTAGTCAGACTCACTTGACTCGTACACAATGTGATACTAAACGTCCTTGGTGCACAGAGGCTGCAAGAAGTCTTTCTTCAAAGGAAGAATGTGTTAAGCTGAACTTCCCTGACAACACCACGCTGCCTGCTAAGTGTGCATGGCTAATGGAAGCTGTAAACAAGCATCCTAACTCAAGGATCCAATTTAGGAAAAACACACACAACTTTGTGTTTGTGGAACAGAATAAAGAGCTGATCAATGATCTACTTAGTACACCTTATGGGGATATTAAGCTGCTCCGACCTCCATCAGACACTCACCACTTTAAAAAATGGGTCAGTATCATAATCTTTGGATACCCTCTCTGCATGGACCCATCCCATCTGACTCTAAGTGAGCATATCATCAAGCCTAAAAGACTTAAAGGAAAATCCCAAATTATTGCCAGTTGGGTGGGTCCTGTGCCCCTCCCCCAGAATATCTGGGTGCATGGTTTACGTTTCCTAAACATCGAAGTGTACCTACCCCCTAAACGTAGGTGTTACAAATGCCAGCACTATGGCCATGTTGCAGTAGACTGTGGAATACTACATTCTTGGTGTGGTAAGTGTGCTGGGAAACATTCCACTAGAGAATGCACAGTAGGCCCTGACAGCCGAAAATTTAAGTGTATTAACTGTAAAGAAGTTGGGGTTACAGTTTCCCACAAGGACTGCAGTCAGAACCCAAACAACCTTCGATGTAAACCTGATAACAGTCCTTTAATGGTAACTGAGGATGGGGCCATCCAGTCTACCACAGCCAGATCTGAGACTGAACCTCTGCAAAGTGTGCAAGAACCCCACCTCACTGCAAAGGATTCTGGTGATACCAGAATGCCATCACACACACCAGCTGTGGAGGAGCTAGCCATCCCTGCTAGCACATATGGAACTACTGGTCTGCCACTACAGATACCTATGGCTACACCTGAATATGGGGATGAGTTTGTCATTTCTCCCAATACACACAACTACAACAGTCAGACGGACACCACACAGGTAACCTCCCTGGAAATTGGAGATGAGTCAGATGCACAGGACCTACCTGCAATGAATGATGAAACAGAGAACACTAATGTAACCATGGTACCTGTTAAGGTGATAGGTGTTAAAGGAAGCACTAACCCAGAAGTGCCATCCTCCGGAGAGGCATTGGATTCGCCTGACCTTCCTCATATTATAACAAATTTCCAGAAAAAATTGAGCATCTTGAACAGATCCTGACAAGTTTAATAAATATATGTAATCAGGATGATGCTCTTGATCATGGTGATGATGTCAAAAGTGCAGCAATCTCCGTTCAGCTTCCAGCAATTTGTGAGTCAGAAGCCCATAACTCTTGCCTTCAAGACTTGCCTTTTAAGTGGCTGCCAAGATGCCGAAAAATGCTTAAAAATAAAGGTCCTGAAGATAAAGACGTACAAACTATGCTATTTGCTCTTAAGTATCTGCACACTGTAGTCAAAGCATAATAGTTTTACCATCTTATAAGAACATAAGAACATAAGAACGAAGGAACACTGCAGAAGGCCTACTGGCCCATGCGAGGCAGGTCCAAGTCTCCTACCGGCTTAAGCCAATGCACCCAACCTAGTCAGGTCAGGTCACATTGACTTAAGGGAGGAACACGGCAACCGACCTGGTAGCACAAGCTATCAGGTCTAACTCACACCCACCCACATCCACTCATGTATTTATCCAACCTATTTTTAAAGCTACACAACGTTCTGGCCTCTATAACGGTACTTGGGAGTTTGTTCCACTCACTACATTACAAATCTTTTCATGGAACATTGCTTCCATCAGGAAGCGGTTGCCTGACTTACATCATATTAGTGCAATATTGATGTCATCTGTTTGCAGGAATGTAGATTGAAAGATGGAGCACCTCCACCAAACTTGCCTGGATATGCAGCTTATAACCTAAGGTCAACCAACTGTTGTGTGATGTATGTCAGAAAGAACTTGCCACATTCACTCCTTTCCTTGCAGAGTCGAGTTAACATGCAGTATCATGGTGTCAAAGTATATGCAGGCGATTTTTCCATAAACATTTTTAATCTCTATGCCCCAGCGAACCAGCTTCGACCTGATGCTTTACCAGATCGCATCAATAGTGAACCTACCATCATTCTTGGAGATTTTAATGCCAGACATAAGAATATTGGTGGGTCTATAACAAACACCATTGGAACTAAACTAGTGAGATTGCTAAATGAGCATGATAATGTTCGAATTGTGGGCACTACTGAGCCTACTCACATATATGGTGGCATACTAGATCTGTGTCTTGGATTTGATACATCATATACGATGCATGACTCTGTCATAGTTGATGATCTTCTATCTGATCATTTCCCAAGACTAACAACTGTCAATCTTGATCACATCTCCAGCAATCAAGGAGCTAAATACAGAAGGAGGAAACTTATTCTCAAACCAGAACACAGAGACAACTTTATTAACCACTTGGATCAATGGTATAAGAATTACGAGCCCATTGGCACACAAAAATTTAATGATAAACTAGACACATGTGCAACTCTTGGGTATCTTTATTGAGGAAACGTTTCGCCACACAGTGGCTTCATCAGTCCATACGTAGGAGATTTTAGATTTTTTTAGATTTTGCCACCGAAGTGGCTAGTTTATTGTGCACCCCATATCCATCCTGTGGACGGTAGCGCGAGAGCATATGGATACACAAAAGGCCTAGGAACTAGGCCCCAAAGGGTTAACAGGAATACATATGGATTTATATCTACATATCTATAGTTCACTTATCTGTTACAAGCAAATTTAGGAAATTTGCTCAAGAGGGAGAGGTTTTTTTCTAGTGCCAGGAAGGAAAAAAAACTGGCAGGAAATGGCAGAAATCGTACACCAAATCCAGTCATTCCTGGAGTGGAACCACAGTCGATGGCCTCCACTCCAAACCAACAGATACAGATACTAATGCCGGAAAAAAAATCCCCCCCCAGTACCAACAATACCACCAGTCCGATAACATTCTTCTTTGCAAATATACAGGGTCTAAAGCCAGCAACAAACAACAAAATACCTTTCATCCGTGGACTGCTTGCAGAGGCAAAGGCAATGTTCGCGGCTTTCACTGAGACCCACATAAAGGATCACTTGGACAACGAAATATGGATCCCAGGTTACAACCTATACAGATGTGACAGAGTGAACAGGCAAAAGGGGGGGGTTGGCCTGTACATTGCAGAGTCACTTGTTTGCACAGAACTGCTAAATGCCTCAAATGATGTAGTGGAAGTTTTAGCAGTAAAGGTCGAGAACCAAAACCTAGTCATTGTGATAGTCTACAAGCCTCCGGATGCAACATCCCAGCAATTCCAGGAACAGCTGTTAAAAATTGACCACTGTCTGGAAAACCTTCCAGCTCCTGCACCCAACATCTTGCTCCTGGGGGATTTCAACTTAAGGCACCTAAAATGGAGGAATATAGCAAATAATATTGTTGCAGTAATAACACCAGGAGGCAGCTCTGATGAAAACTCACACTCACGCGAGCTTTTAAATCTCTGCACAAAATTCAATTTAAACCAGCAAATAACAGAGCCTACTAGACTGGAGAATACACTAGACCTCATCTTCACTAACAATGATGATCTGATAAGAAATATCACCATATCAAAAACAATATACTCAGATCACAACATAATTGAGATTCAGTCATGTATGCGCGGAGCCCCAGACCGACATAATGAGATTAGTCACGAGGGAGCATTCACCAAATTCAACTTCAATAACCAAAACATAAAGTTGGACCAAGTAAACCAAGTCCTAACCGATATAAGCTGGGAAGATATACTAAGCAACACAGACCCCAACTTATGCCTAGAACAGATTAACTCGGTAGCACTCGATGTATGCACAAGGCTTATTCCTCTAAGAAAAAGGAGGAGTAGATGTAAAACAGAAAGAGACAGGCGCTCCCTTTACAGGCGACGGAAAAGAATAACAGAGCGGCTAAAAGAGGTCAATATATCTGAAATGCGTAGGGAGACACTGGTCAGAGAAATAGCAAGCATCGAACTTAAGCTAAAAGAATCCTTTAGGAGTCAGGAATCGCGGGAAGAACTAAAAGCCATAAATGAAATCGAAAGAAACCCAAAGTATTTCTTCTCCTATGCCAAATCAAAATCGAGAACAACGTCCAGTATTGGGCCCCTACTTAAACAAGATGGGTCCTACACAGATGACAACAAGGAAATGAGTGAGCTACTCAAGTCCCAATATGACTCAGTTTTTAGCAAGCCGCTAACCAGACTGAGAGTCGAAGATCAAAATGAATTTTTTATGAGAGAGCCACAAAATTTGATTAACACAAGCCTATCCGATGTTATCCTGACGCCAAATGACTTCGAACAGGCGATAAATGACATGCCCATGCACTCTGCCCCAGGGCCAGACTCATGGAACTCTGTGTTCATCAAGAACTGCAAGAAGCCCCTATCACGAGCCTTTTCCATCCTATGGAGAGGGAGCATGGACACGGGGGTCGTCCCACAGTTACTAAAAACAACAGACATAGCCCCACTCCACAAAGGGGGCAGTAAAGCAACAGCAAAGAACTACAGACCAATAGCACTAACATCCCATATCATAAAAATCTTTGAAAGGGTCCTAAGAAGCAAGATCACCACGCATCTAGAAACCCATCAGTTACACAACCCAGGGCAACATGGGTTTAGAACAGGTCGCTCCTGTCTGTCTCAACTATTGGACCACTACGACAAGGTCCTAAATGCACTAGAAGACAAAAAGAATGCAGATGTAATATATACAGACTTTGCAAAAGCCTTCGACAAGTGTGACCATGGCGTAATAGCGCACAAAATGCGTGCTAAAGGAATAACAGGAAAAGTCGGTCGATGGATCTATAATTTCCTCACTAACAGAACACAGAGAGTAGTCGTCAACAGAGTAAAGTCCGAGGCAGCTACGGTGAAAAGCTCTGTTCCACAAGGCACAGTACTCGCTCCCATCTTGTTCCTCATCCTTATATCCGACATAGACAAGGATGTCAGCCACAGCACCGTGTCTTCCTTTGCAGATGACACCCGAATCTGCATGACAGTGTCTTCCATTGCAGACACTGCAAAGCTCCAGGCAGACATCAACCAAATCTTTCAGTGGGCTGCAGAAAACAATATGAAGTTCAACGATGAGAAATTTCAATTACTCAGATATGGTAAACATGAGGAAATTAAATCTTCATCAGAGTACAAAACAAATTCTGGCCACAAAATAGAGCGAAACACCAACGTCAAAGACCTGGGAGTGATCATGTCGGAGGATCTCACCTTCAAGGACCATAACACTGTATCAATCGCATCTGCTAGAAAAATGACAGGATGGATAATGAGAACCTTCAAAACTAGGGAGGCCAAGCCCATGATGACACTCTTCAGGTCACTTGTTCTATCTAGGCTGGAATATTGCTGCACACTAACAGCACCTTTCAAGGCAGGTGAAATTGCCGACCTAGAAAATGTACAGAGAACTTTCACGGCGCGCATAACGGAGATAAAACACCTCAATTATTGGGAGCGCTTGAGGTTCCTAAACCTGTATTCCCTGGAACGCAGGAGGGAGAGATACATGATTATATACACCTGGAAAATCCTAGAGGGACTAGTACCGAACTTGCACACGAAAATCACCCACTACGAAAGCAAAAGACTTGGCAGACGATGCACCATCCCCCCAATGAAAAGCAGGGGTGTCACTAGCACGTTAAGAGACCATACAATAAGTGTCAGGGGCCCGAGACTGTTCAACTGCCTCCCAGCACACATAAGGGGGATTACCAACAGACCCCTGGCAGTCTTCAAGCTGGCACTGGACAAGCACCTAAAGTCAGTTCCGGATCAGCCGGGCTGTGGCTCGTATGTTGGTTTGCGTGCAGCCAGCAGCAACAGCCTGGTTGATCAGGCTCTGATCCACCAGGAGGCCTGGTCTCAGACCGGGCCGCGGGGGCGTTGACCCCCGGAACTCTCTCCAGGTAAACTCCAGGTATATCTGGTATCTTATTTTCATTAATAAGATATCTTGACATGTCACATAGGTTATTATACTGTCTGTCTCTGTATTCCTCAATAAGTGGACAATTAAGCACATAGTGTTCAAGAGAGTGACCATATGCCTGATCACATAATTTACATTTAGTTTGATCATCATCTGTGTGTCTCCCAAACTGCCAGAAGTACTTGTAACCAAGCCTAAGCCTGGCCACTACAACATCAGTCAGTCTGTTCACATTGCAAGTTGCTCCATAAACATACTTATCTACGTTCATGTTATCATAGTGGGTTATAGATCTACTCAGGCTTCTAACTGCATTCCTATAACAATCATTTTCATTATTTACTTCTCTCCTAATATTATTCCTAATGCTAGACACAGTTATACCAAAGTTATATTCTACATTCTCCTTCTCGATACTCTTCTTGGCTAACATATCAACTTTATCATGAAGGAGTAATCCAATGTGTGATGGGATCCATAGCAATTGTACATTAATTCCTTTGTCCCTAATTTTTGAGTATCTATACCTGGCTTCCCCAATGAGCATGTTGTTGGAGTCATTATATGAGTCAAGAGCCTTCAGTGATGACATAGAATCAGTAATGATGATAGAGTCAAGCTCGGTGTCATAGGTTAGCTTTAGCGCCATTAGGATTGCAAACAATTCAGTTTGCAGTGTAGACGCCCAGTTGTTAATTCTTATGCCTAACTCAACAAATTTATTATCGTTCTTAACTAGGGAGGTGGCAACAAGAGCAGATGCAGCCCTGCCAGAAGACTCCTGTTTAGATCCATCAGTGTATATAACTTGTGATAACTTGTTACTACCAGCTAGGTGAGAAATTTCTTCTTGAGCAGTTGCTCTAACAAGAGATTTAAGGAAGGGATTACTAGCAATGAGCTTCTTGGGAGGGACTTGTAGGTATGTGATATTAAATGAACACATCTTCCATGGAGGGGTGAAATGCTCTTGTTGCCTACAGTGATACAGTTCATGTAGGTTATAAAACTTAATGCAATTGCACGTTTTCACAATCCATTTAGATCTGTGTGTATTTACCTCTAGACACTTGGTAAGATTCACTGTGACAGTGTCTGGTTCGTTTCTCAACATTCTAATACCGAGTACAGTGTTAATTTCAACAATCCTATCACTGATACTAGAAATACCAAGCTCCTTCCTCATGTTAAGAACTTTTGTAGGTAGGAGAAACTTGAAGAACAGGAGGAGAATGAGGTAATCAGTCCCTCAACCTTGAGTCGATGTGTTCAGTCCATCAATCTTGAATAAAGATACCCAAGAGTTGCACATATGTCTAGTTTATCATCATGTCGGTTCTCTGAACCATTCATCTACAAAAATTTAATGATTTAATTACCACTATTGAGAGTGTTCTCACAGATCAAGTGGGCAAGAATAGGAAACAAAGACCCTCCACTATAAATAACAATAAAAACCAATGTAAATACTATAATGATCCACAGCTGCGCAATCTAACACATGCAGCTAGGAGGATTGGTAAAGCATACCGTGAATGTAGAACCCCAGACCTGCTCAGAACGTTCCAAGCTGCACTAACAAATGCAAGGAATAGAAAGGAAGAACTTAGGCAACAGGAATGGGAACAGTTTGTTAGTGGATTAAATAGGTCCACCCCTTTGAGTTTGGCTTGGAAAGGTATAAATAAAATAACCAGGAAAAAGACTGGCAATGTTGCTCATCCCTTTCCTCTTGAAAAAGCAAATGACCTCATAAATGACTGGTCCAAATAATCCAGGCATGAAAGCCTTCCATCTCATATTAGAAAAAATTTAGAGAGTACTTTTGAAGAAATGTTGAAACTGATTAATTTTATGAGCCAAAATATTGATGAGAGTGATTGCCTCTTTACCGAGTATGAATTAGATAATGCATTAACCAAAGGTCGATCAACTGCTCCTGGAGAGGATGGTATAACCTATGATATTCTCAGAACTCTAAGGCACGTGCCTGATAACCCTTTGTTGGCACTGTATAATCTCAGTTACATCGAGGGCGTTCTTCCTACTTCCTGGACCAATAGTCTCATTGTGCCTATCCCTAAGCCCCAACAGCCTGATACATTTAGGCCGATCTCCTTAACTAGTTGTCTTTGTAAAACTTTTGAAAGAATGATGCTTAACAGACTGTACTACAGAATCAGACATCAACTTTCCCCCTACCTCTATGGGTTCATGAAAGGTAAAAGTGTGCAGAACTGTATTTCCACCTTTCTCACTGCACACACCTCTAATAGTTTTACCACTTTTCTTGATCTCAAATCTGCATTTGATATTGCGAACAGAACCGTTATACTACATGAACTAGCCAAAATGAATATTGGTGGTAGCTTACTCTGCTGGATAATAGGATACCTGTCAAATAGAGTATCCTCTGTCCTTTACCAAGGCTTCAGAAGTGATTCTAAAGAAATGTCTTTAGGTACACCGCAGGGAGGAGTTCTTAGTCCCATGCTATTTAATATTCTGATTAATGCTCTCCTAAATGCTCTACCTGCCTCACCTAAACATATAGCTATAAGCTATGCTGATGATATCATGATCCATACAACAGGGCATAAGAAGATGAATACCATTCTTAATGAAGTTCAAGCAATTTGTAATCGACTAGGCCTCATAATATCTTCCTCTAAAACTAAGATATTAACAAGCAAACGACATCCCCCACCCATCTATCTGCAGGGTGAAATCATTAGCTACGTTAAAACTTACAGATATCTTGGTGTAGATGTACCCTTTAACAAATCCACTATACCACAACTAAACAAGAAATGTAAAGCTAGGTTAAATGCTCTCAAAGCTGTTGCTGGCTACAATCCCAACTATGGTGCTAATGTGAGAATCGTGAGAATGATGTACATAGCATTTGTTAGGTCCTTAATTGATTATGCTGCTCCCATGTTGATATTAGCTAGAGAAAGTTCTCTCCGACCCTTGGAGTTAATGCAAAATGAAGCTCTCATGATTATTCTTGGCTGTCCCAGATCTACAAAAGTTCTTAACATGAGGAAGGAGCTTGGTATTTCTAGTATCAGTGATAGGATTGTTGAAATTAACACTGTACTCGGTATTAGAATGTTGAGAAACGAACCAGACACTGTCACAGTGAATCTTACCAAGTGTCTAGAGGTAAATACACACAGATCTAAATGGATTGTGAAAACGTGCAATTGCATTAAGTTTTATAACCTGCATGAACTGTATCACTGTAGGCAACAAGAGCATTTCACCCCTCCATGGAAGATGTGTTCATTTAATATCACATACCTACAAGTCCTTCCCAAGAAGCTCATTGCTAGTAATCCCTTCCTTAAATCTCTTGTTAGAGCAGCTGCCCAAGAAGAAATTTCTCACCTAGCTGGTAGTAACAAGTTATCACAAGTTATATACACTGATGGATCTAAACAGGAGTCTTCTGGCAGGGCTGCATCTGCTCTTGTTGCCACCTCCCTAGTTAAGAACGATAATAAATTTGTTGAGTTAGGCATAAGAATTAACAACTGGGCGTCTACACTGCAAACTGAATTGTTTGCAATCCTAATGGCGCTAAAGCTAATCTATGACACTGAGCTTGACTCTATCATCATTACTGATTCTATGTCATCATTGAAGGCTCTTGGCTCATATAATGACTCCAACAACATGCTCATTGGGGAAGCCAGGTATAGATACTCAAAAATTAGGGACAAATGAATTAATGTACAATTGCTATGGATCCCATCACACATTGGATTACTCCTTCATGATAAAGTTGATATGTTAGCCAAGAAGAGTATCCAGAAGGAGAATGTAGAATATAACTTTGGTATAACTGTGTCTAGCATTAGGAATAATATTAGGAGAGAAGTAAATAATGAAAATGATTGTTATAGGAATGCAGTTAGAAGCCTGAGTAGATCTATAACCCACTATGATAACATGAACGTAGATAAGTATGTTTATGGAGCAACTTGCAATGTGAACAGACTGACTGATGTTGTAGTGGCCAGGCTTAGGCTTGGTTACAAGTACTTCTGGCAGTTTGTGAGACACACAGATGATGATCAAACTAAATGTAAATTATGTGATCAGGCATATGGTCACTCTCTTGAACACTATGTGCTTAATTGTCCACTTATTGAGGAATACAGAGACAGATAGTGTATAGTGTATACTACAGTGGCTCCCTAGTATATTGATGATAAAGGCTAAAGTGTCATTTGAAAACAGGTGAATTTGTAAATGAAGTGATAAGCCTATAGAGGCAGGTGCCAGAAGTCGCCAGAAACTTACCACAGGTCAGCTGTTTTTAATAATCTTCCTGGCCTGCTAGTGTACTCGCATATAATCTAGTGATACCAGTGAATAGCAGAATACAGTGTTGTAGTAGCAACTAACCAGTATTATAATGGTACTTAGTGAAGTGGAGTGACTTTCATTAGTTTCTTTTTCTTGAAATACCAGACGTTACTGTGAATTTCATATAACATGTAGTTACCAGCGGTCGCAATATACACAACGAGAAGCAATTATTACTACAGAAAAAGCGCCCTTCCTCCAAAATTTGCACCAGTCAACTATAGTGATAATATAGCATTTATTGTGGTGGAGACGAAAAAAAAAAAAAAAAAAAAAAAAAATAAAAAAAAAAAAAAAATAGAGAAGCTAGATACAGCGATTGATAAACAAAGGTGGAGGCTCGACCGTTCGTCATTGTAGGAGTGCCAGCAGTCACCGGCTCTTCAACACGCAAGTTATACTTTTGTATCAATCAAATCACATATTACTCGGGTAGATAATTTCCAGTAGATCCTTCATGTGCTAGCTCAAATCACCGACCAGTATGGTTTAAATAAGTGACCCACTGATCAGATCAGATAGACTGGTCCGAACCCTTGACTGGTCCGAACCCTGGACTGGTTTCAAACGGTTTCGTTGTGCACCACCTAGCAGGTTATTAATAGAATATTCAAGAGGTTGCTAGTAGAATTGCAGTAAATAAACCATTCAAATCATTATGAAGCTGTGTGTAGTCTGTGGTCAGTCAAACAAACGGGCTTCCACATGCATAAATTGTCATTTCTGTGGAAATTGGTGTCACGCCCCTTGTGCAGATATCCAAGAACTAGCTACAAGCAGTATTAAAACAGGGAAGTGTTTTTGGGTATGCCCAAATGAGATAAATCTGTGGACTAAAATCACAAGGGTATTAAAAGAGGTCAACATCAAAGCTGCTTTCATAGAAAACCTGGAAGCTTTCTACAACAGATGGGAACATAAAAAGTCCGGGCTGAATGGTACTGCCCTTGATACTGGCCATGTAGTCAGAAACTGTAAGGCTGGAGATGATGTCCTGGTAGTCAGTAAATGGGGGGCTGATAGTGCTGTCCTGGGAGACAGAAATGGGGAAGCTGGAGGTGCTGTCCTGGGAGACAGTAATGGTGAAGCTGGAGGTGCTGTCCTGGGAGACAGTAATGGTGAAGCTGGAGATGCTGTCCTGGGAGACAGTAATGGGGAAGCTGGAGATGCTGTCCTGGGAGACAGTAATGGTGAAGCTGGAGATTTTGTCCAGGTAGTCGGGAATTATACGCAGGAAGGAATACATATGAATGACCGCATAGGGGACAGGAGCCATAGTAGGGAAACAAGTGTAGTCAAAGATAAGATAAAACCAATATTGCAAACTAGAAATACCGCAGGAAATAGCAAACAAGAGGACTCCACTAGCAATAGTGAGGATATATTACCAAAAACAACTGGTGGGAGCTCCATTGTTGGTGCTAGGGAGGATAGAAGTAAGACAGGGAAACATGCACCAACAGGGAATACAGTCACAGAAACCCAAGGCAAACGGAAACCAAGCCTGTGCACATACTATGCACTCGGTATCTGCTGGCATGGGAAATCTGGAAAAACAGATGGGACGTGCAACTATGACCACCCTAGGAAATGCCATGCCCATATGACAACAGGAAAATGCAAACTCCCTTCCTGTAAGCTTTTTCACCCTGAACTGTGTACCTCTTCAGTACAGGAAAGACTGTGCTATAACTTAAATTGCCAGGCATACCATCTAAAGGGGACAAAAAGATACAAAACATCCAGGCCATGGGAAAACCTGGGTAGCCACAGCCACTCAAGAGGGAGAGGTTTTTTAGTGCCAGGAAGGAAAAAAAACTGGCAGGAAATGGCAGAAATCGTACACCAAATCCAGTCATTCCTGGAGTGGAACCACAGTCGATGGCCTCCACTCCAAACCAACAGATACAGATACTAATGCCGGAAAAAAAATCCCCCCCCAGTACCAACAATTCCACCAGTCCGATAACATTCTTCTTTGCAAATATACAGGGTCTAAAGCCAGCAACAAACAACAAAATACCTTTCATCCGTGGACTGTTTGCAGAGGCAAAGGCAATGTTCGCGGCTTTCACTGAGACCCACATAAAGGATCACTTGGACAACGAAATATGGATCCCAGGTTACAACCTATACAGATGTGACAGAGTGAACAGGCAAAAGGGGGGGGTTGGCCTGTACATTGCAGAGTCACTTGTTTGCACAGAACTGCTAAATGCCTCAAATGATGTAGTGGAAGTTTTAGCAGTAAAGGTCGAGAACCAAAACCTAGTCATTGTGATAGTCTACAAGCCTCCGGATGCAACATCCCAGCAATTCCAGGAACAGCTGTTAAAAATTGACCACTGTCTGGAAAACCTTCCAGCTCCTGCACCCAACATCTTGCTCCTGGGGGATTTCAACTTAAGGCACCTAAAATGGAGGAATATAGCAAATAATATTGTTGCAGTAATAACACCAGGAGGCAGCTCTGATGAAAACTCACACTCACACGAGCTTTTAAATCTCTGCACAAAATTCAATTTAAACCAGCAAATAATGGAGCCTACTAGACTGGAGAATACACTAGACCTCATCTTCACTAACAATGATGATCTGATAAGAAATATCACCATATCAAAAACAATATACTCAGATCACAACATAATTGAGGTTCAGTCATGTATGCGCGGAGCCACAGACCGACATAATGAGATTAGTCACGAGGGAGCATTCACCAAATTCAACTTCAATAACAAAAACATAAAGTGGGACCAAGTAAACCAAGTCCTAACCGATATAAGCTGGGAAGATATACTAAGCAACACAGACCCCAACTTATGCCTAGAACAGATTAACTCGGTAGCACTCGATGTATGCACAAGGCTTATTCCTCTAAGAAAAAGGAGGAGTAGATGTAAAACAGAAAGAGACAGGCGCTCCCTTTACAGGCGACGGAAAAGAATAACAGAGCGGCTAAAAGAGGTCAATATATCTGAAATGCGTAGGGAGACACTGGTCAGAGAAATAGCAAGCATCGAACTTAAGCTAAAAGAATCCTTTAGGAGTCAGGAATCGCGGGAAGAACTAAAAGCCATAAATGAAATCGAAAGAAACCCAAAGTATTTCTTCTCCTATGCCAAATCAAAATCGAGAACAACGTCCAGTATTGGGCCCCTACTTAAACAAGATGGGTCCTACACAGATGACAACAAGGAAATGAGTGAGCTACTCAAGTCCCAATATGACTCAGTTTTTAGCAAGCCGCTAACCAGACTGAGAGTCGAAGATCAAAATGAATTTTTTATGAGAGAGCCACAAAATTTGATTAACACAAGCCTATCCGATGTTATCCTGACGCCAAATGACTTCGAACAGGCGATAAATGACATGCCCATGCACTCTGCCCCAGGGCCAGACTCATGGAACTCTGTGTTCATCAAGAACTGCAAGAAGCCCCTATCACGAGCCTTTTCCATCCTATGGAGAGGGAGCATGGACACGGGGGTCGTCCCACAGTTACTAAAAACAACAGACATAGCCCCACTCCACAAAGGGGGCAGTAAAGCAACAGCAAAGAACTACAGACCAATAGCACTAACATCCCATATCATAAAAACTTTGAAAGGGTCCTAAGAAGCAAGATCACCACGCATCTAGAAACCCATCAGTTACACAACCCAGGGCAACATGGGTTTAGAACAGGTCGCTCCTGTCTGTCTCAACTATTGGACCACTACGACAAGGTCCTAAATGCACTAGAAGACAAAAAGAATGCAGATGTAATATATACAGACTTTGCAAAAGCCTTCGACAAGTGTGACCATGGCGTAATAGCGCACAAAATGCGTGCTAAAGGAATAACAGGAAAAGTCGGTCGATGGATCTATAATTTCCTCACTAACAGAACACAGAGAGTAGTCGTCAACAGAGTAAAGTCCGAGGCAGCTACGGTGAAAAGCTCTGTTCCACAAGGCACAGTACTCGCTCCCATCTTGTTCCTCATCCTTATATCCGACATAGACAAGGATGTCAGCCACAGCACCGTGTCTTCCTTTGCAGATGACACCCGAATCTGCATGACAGTGTCTTCCATTGCAGACACTGCAAAGCTCCAGGCAGACATCAACCAAATCTTTCAGTGGGCTGCAGAAAACAATATGAAGTTCAACGATGAGAAATTTCAATTACTCAGATATGGTAAACATGAGGAAATTAAATCTTCATCAGAGTACAAAACAAATTCTGGCCACAAAATAGAGCGAAACACCAACGTCAAAGACCTGGGAGTGATCATGTCGGAGGATCTCACCTTCAAGGACCATAACATTGTATCAATCGCATCTGCTAGAAAAATGACAGGATGGATAATGAGAACCTTCAAAACTAGGGAGGCCAAGCCCATGATGACACTCTTCAGGTCACTTGTTCTATCTAGGCTGGAATATTGCTGCACACTAACAGCACCTTTCAAGGCAGGTGAAATTGCCGACCTAGAAAATGTACAGAGAACTTTCACGGCACGCATAACGGAGATAAAACACCTCAATTATTGGGAGCGCTTGAGGTTCCTAAACCTGTATTCCCTGGAACGCAGGAGGGAGAGATACATGATTATATACACCTGGAAAATCCTAGAGGGACTAGTACCGAACTTGCACACGAAAATCACCCACTACGAAAGCAAAAGACTTGGCAGACGATGCACCATCCCCCCAATGAAAAGCAGGGGTGTCACTAGCACGTTAAGAGACCATACAATAAGTGTCAGGGGCCCGAGACTGTTCAACTGCCTCCCATCACACATAAGGGGGATTACCAACAGACCCCTGGCAGTCTTCAAGCTGGCACTGGACAAGCACCTAAAGTCAGTTCCGGATCAGCCGGGCTGTGGCTCGTATGTTGGTTTGCGTGCAGCCAGCAGCAACAGCCTGGTTGATCAGGCTCTGATCCACCAGGAGGCCTGGTCTCAGACCGGGCCGCGGGGGCGTTGACCCCCGGAACTCTCTCCAGGTAAACTCCAGGTAATAACCTATGTGACAAGCCCTAACCGATATAAGCTGGGAAGATATACTAAGCAACACAGACCCAAACTTATGCCTAGAACAGATTAACTCGGTGGCACTCGATGTATGCACAAGGCTTATTCCTCTAAGAAAAAGGAGGAGTAGATGTAAAATAGAAAGAGACAGGCGCTCCCTTTACAGGCGACGGAAAAGAATAACAGAGCGGCTAAAAGAGGTCAATATATCTGAAATGCGCAGGGAGACACTGGTCAGAGAAATAGCAAACATCGAACTTAAGCTAAAAGAATCCTTTAGGAGTCAGGAATCGCGGGAAGAACTAAAAGCTATAAATGAAATCGAAAGAAACCCAAAGTATTTCTTCTCCTATGCCAAATCAAAATCGAGAACAACGCCCAGTATTGGGCCCCTACTTAAACAAGATGGGTCCTACACAGATGACAGCAAGGAAATGAGTGAGCTACTCAAGTCCCAATATGACTCAGTTTTTAGCAAGCCGCTAACCAGACTGAGAGTCAAAGATCAAAATGAATTTTTTATGAGAGAGCCACAAAATTTGATTAACACAAGCCTATCCGATGTTATCCTGACGCCAAATGACTTCGAACAGGCGATAAATGACATGCCCATGCACTCTGCCCCAGGGCCAGACTCATGGAACTCTGTGTTCATCAAGAACTGCAAGAAGCCCCTATCACGAGCCTTTTCCATCCTATGGAGAGGGAGCATGGACACGGGGGTCGTCCCTCAGTTACTAAAAACAACAGACATAGCCCCACTCCACAAAGGGGGCAGTAAAGCAACAGCAAAGAACTACAGACCAATAGCACTAACATCCCATATCATAAAAATCTTTGAAAGGGTCCTAAGAAGCAAGATCACCACCCATCTAGAAACCCATCAGTTACACAACCCAGGGCAACATGGGTTTAGAACACGTCGCTCCTGTCTGTCTCAGCTACTGGATCACTACGACAAGGTCCTAAATGCACTAGAAGACAAAAAGAATGCAGATGTAATATATACAGACTTTGCAAAAGCCTTCGACAAGTGTGACCATGGCGTAATAGCGCACAAAATGCGCGCTAAAGGAATAACAGGAAAAGTCGGTCGATGGATCTATAATTTCCTCACTAACAGAACACAGAGAGTAGTCGTCAACAGAGTAAAGTCCGAGGCAGCTACGGTGAAAAGCTCTGTCCCACAAGGCACAGTACTAGCTCCCATCTTGTTCCTCATCCTCATATCCGACATAGACAAGGATGTCAGCCACAGCACCGTGTCTTCCTTTGCAGATGACACCCGAATCTGCATGACAGTGTCTTCCATTGCAGACACTGCAAGGCTCCAGGCGGACATCAACCAAATCTTTCAGTGGGCTGCAGAAAACAATATGAAGTTCAACGATGAGAAATTTCAATTACTCAGATATGGTAAACATGAGGAAATTAAATCTTCATCAGAGTACAAAACAAATTCTGGCCACGAAATAGAGCGAAACACCAACGTCAAAGACCTGGGAGTGATCATGTCGGAGGATCTCACCTTCAAGGACCATAACATTGTATCAATCGCATCTGCTAGAAAAATGACAGGATGGATAATGAGAACCTTCAAAACTAGGGAGGCCAAGCCCATGATGACACTCTTCAGGTCACTTGTTCTATCTAGGCTGGAATATTGCTGCACTCTAACAGCACCTTTCAAGGCAGGTGAAATTGCCGACCTAGAAAATGTACAGAGAACTTTCACGGCGCGCATAACGGAGATAAAACACCTCAATTACTGGGAGCGCTTGAGGTTTCTAAACCTGTATTCCCTGGAACGCAGGAGGGAGAGATACATGATTATATACACCTGGAAAATCCTAGAGGGACTAGTACCGAACTTGCACACGAAAATCACTCACTACGAAAGCAAAAGACTTGGCAGACGATGCACCATCCCCCCAATGAAAAGCAGGGGTGTCACTAGCACGTTAAGAGACCATACAATAAGTGTCAGGGGCCCGAGACTGTTCAACTGCCTCCCAGCACACATAAGGGGGATTACCAACAGACCCCTGGCAGTCTTCAAGCTGGCACTGGACAAGCACCTAAAGTCAGTTCCTGATCAGCCGGGCTGTGGCTCGTACGTTGGTTTGCGTGCAGCCAGCAGCAACAGCCTGGTTGATCAGGCGCTGATCCACCAGGAGGCCTGGTCACAGACCGGGCCGCGGGGGCGTTGTCCCCCGAAACTCTCTCCAGGTAAACTCTCCAGGTAAACATGTCAAGATATCTTATTAATGAAAATAAGATACCAGATATACTAATCAAATTTCCTAAATTTGCTTTTAACAGATAAGTGAACTATAGATATGTAGATATAAATCCATATGTATTCCTGTTAACCCTTTGGGGCATAGTTCCTAGGCCTTTTGTGTATCCATATGCTCTCGCGCTACAGTCCACAGGATGAATATGGGGTGCACAATAAACTAGCCACTTCGGTGGCAAAATCTAATCTCTTGTAGTGGTCAACCCGTAGAGGGTGCGCGGTCGAGCTGGTTTAATCTAAGAAAAAAAAATACCATCACCACCATCTGTGCCTAAGTGACCTTGTCATGTCATTGTGATAAATCCCCGGAAGTTTTGTTTGTATTAAATGAAACTGGATTCACCATTAGTGTGCTGCTGCCCTATTCCGTATGGCAGTTACAAAGAGGAAACAAAAGCTAGCTGTGTTTTTCTGTCATAATGGCGTTAGTGGAGGAAGGGGGAGGTGACCTTGTGACTTCAGCAACTTGGTGCCTATGTGACGTCAGTGAAAATGACCTTGTAACATACACGCAGAGGTGCCCAAGTGACGTTGTAAGGTTAATGGAGATGACCTTGTAACAGACGCAGGGGTGCCCAAGTGACGTTGTAACGTCAGTGGACATGACATTGTAACATAGACGCAGGGGTGCCCAAGTGACGTTGTAACGTCAGTGGACATGACCTTGTAACATAGACTCACGGGTGCCCAAGGGACGTTGTAACGTCAGTGGACATGACCTTGTAACATAGACTCAGGGGTGCCCAAGTGACGTTGTAACGTCATTGGACATGACCTTGTAACATAGACGCAGGGGTGCTCAAGTGACGTTGTAACGTCAGTGGACATGACCTTGTAACATAGACGCAGGAGTGCCCAAGTGACGTTGTAACGTCAGTGGACATGACATTGTAACATAGACGCAGGGGTGCCCAAGTGACGTTGTAACGTTAGTTTGTGACTGCCCAAATAGCCTTGTGACTTCCGTGTGAGGTGATGAACTCTTGACGTCAGTGTTAGGGGATTATCTTAAGACGTCAGCAAGAGGGCTGACCTTGTAACGTCAATGTGAGGGGATTACCTTGTGGCGTCATCGTGGGGGTGCCCAGGTGACCTTGTGGTGTCACAGTGGAGGGACGGGTAAGGGTGGCAACTAACGGCATAGTGAACACAGCTGGGCAGTAGTGCACTGTCAGCGGAGTAGGTTGTACGTCGCATGTTTCTCCGCTTTTTGACTGACACACTGGAGTTTATATTGTGATGAACTTATCAAGAAAAAACAGATTTGTCATTGGTGTGTGAACAGCAGAGGTAAGACAGGGAAACAGCATCACTTGTCTTTTGCATCCCTACACACTTAGCAAAGTTTTCATAATATTTGTCTTCCTAGGTTAGATCTTCACCACTCTATACTGCAATATTTTCTTCCAACACACCTTTTTCCTTCTATCATCCCTTTTGCACCCGTGCTCTGTAGTGATAAATGACCCTTGTTCATTTGTATAATATTTCTGTGTTGGAAGTTGTATTTTGGAGTCGCCCGAGTGGATGTAGGCTGGCCAGACGTCCTGCTTGTGAGCACTGTCCTCCGTCCTGCGTCACCTCAAGCACGGCGTTAATTTTTCCTTCTTTTTGGGGCTTGTCTCAAGAAAATTACCTTATGTATACTAAAACAGCAGGAACTGAAGGCCATAATAACCATTGACGTAATTTTATTATAATTTTATGTAGCTGCCTTTGGCAATACTACGCGCAGAGCCGCAGTGCACATGTACCAGACAAGTCAAGCTATCAATCAAATACTCCTCGGAGTCTGAGACGCTCAGTCTGCCGAAGGCCGCACTGGGAGGTGCATGACTTTATTTGAAGAATTACCACAAAATATCATTCATCACATAATCGTGATATTTGACAAATAAATAATTCTCCTAAGTATATTTTTCTACACTTTCATAAAACGTGTTTGATTTAGGTTACATCTCCAGAATTAAGACTTCAGTAATTTATTTAAGAACTAGAATTTGGTAATTTGCGTATTTTGGTCATTATAACAAAGTAAAATGCATATTCATTATATATGTATACACATAGCGGCTGTGTCATTTTTGGAGATTTGTAACTGACCACCCTAGTATGGAGTGGGCGCGGGGGCATAATGAAGTGCTCCTCTATTCTTATTATTTTAAAGGTTTAATTTCAAATTACTCATACATTTTTTCTCTTATCAGTTAGACAATATTGTCTGACGATGTTATTCTATTCAGTAGTGTGACATTCAGTAGTGTGACATTCAGTAGTGTGACATTCAGTAGTGTGACATTCAGTAGTGTGACATTCAGTAGTGTGACATTTGAAAAATGCTGTCATTTTAACAGTTATAGTATTTCTTGTTGATATTGTGAACTATTATTTATTTTAATCGGTGGAAGTGCTAAAAATCATAGAGGTCATATTAATGTGGGCCAGTAGGCCTTCGACAGTGCACTTTGAGATATTAGCTCAGTCTGACGTGTCTGACGACACGTACGTGTGTACTCACCTATATGAGGTTGCAGGGGTCGAGTCATAGTTCCTGGTCCCGCCTCTTCACTGATCGCTACTAGGTCCTCTCTCTCCCTGCTCCATGAGCTTGATCAAACCTCGTATTAAAACTACGTATGGTTCCTGCCGCCACTACGTCACTTGCCAGACTATTCCAATTTCTGACAACTCTTTGACCAAATAAATACTTCCTAGCATACATTTGACTCATCAGAGTCTCCAACTTTCAATTGTGACCCCTTGTTTCTGTGTCCCATCTCTGGAACATCCTGACTCTGTCCACCTTGTCAATTCCTCCCATTATTTTGCATGTCGTTATCGTGTCTCCCATAACCCTCCTGTCCTCCAGTGTCGTCAGGACGATTTCCCTTAATTAACTTTTTTTCGTAGGACACCCTTAGCTCTGGGACTAGTCTTGTTGCAAAC